>NC_086099.1:2332463-2595729 GCF_963921235.1 Mobula hypostoma
CAGTTAGATCAGTGATGGTCACATGGACTGAGGGTCAGGGTTACAGTTAGATCAGTGATGGTCAGATGGACTGAGGGTCAGTGTTACAGTTAGATCAGTGATGGTCAGATGGACTGAGGGTCAGGGTCACAGTTAGATCAGTGATGGTCACATGGACTGAGGGTCAGGGTTACAGTTAGATCAGTGATGGTCAGATGGACTGAGGGTCAGTGTTACAGTTAGATCAGTGATGGTCAGATGGACTGAGGGAGAGGGTTACAGTTAGATCAGTGATGGTCAGATGGACTGAGGGAGAGGGTTACAGTTAGATCAGTGATGGTCAGATGGACTGAGGGTCAGGGTCACAGTTAGATCAGTGATGGTCAGATGGACTGAGGGTCAGTGTTACAGTTAGATCAGTGATGGTCAGATGGACTGAGGGTCAGTGTCACAGTTAGATCAGCGATGGTCACAGTTAGATCAGTGATGGTCACAGTTAGATCAGTGATGGTCACAGTTAGATCAGCGATGGTCACAGTTAGATCAGTGATGGTCACAGTTAGATCAGCGATGGTCACAGTTAGATCAGTGATGGTCACAGTTAGATCAGTGATGGTCAGATGGACTGAGGGAGAGGGTTACAGTTAGATCAGTGATGGTCAGATGGACTGAGGGTCAGGGTTACAGTTAGATCAGTGATGGTCAGATGGACTGAGGGTCAGGGTCACAGTTAGATCAGTGATGGTCAGATGGACTGAGGGAGAGGGTTACAGTTAGATCAGTGATGGTCAGATGGACTGAGGGTCAGGGTTACAGTTAGATCAGTGATGGTCAGATGGACTGAGGGTCAGGGTCACAGTTAGATCAGTGATGGTCACAGTTAGATCAGTGATGGTCAGATGGACTGAGGGAGAGGGTTACAGTTAGATCAGTGATGGTCAGATGGACTGAGGGAGAGGGTTACAGTTAGATCAGTGATGGTCAGATGGACTGAGGGTCAGGGTCACAGTTAGATCAGTGATGGTCACAGTTAGATCAGTGATGGTCAGATGGACTGAGGGAGAGGGTTACAGTTAGATCAGTGATGGTCAGATGGACTGAGGGTCAGGGTCACAGTTAGATCAGTGATGGTCAGATGGACTGAGGGTCAGTGTTACAGTTAGATCAGTGATGGTCAGATGGACTGAGGGTCAGTGTCACAGTTAGATCAGCGATGGTCACAGTTAGATCAGTGATGGTCACAGTTAGATCAGCGATGGTCACAGTTAGATCAGTGATGGTCACAGTTAGATCAGCGATGGTCACAGTTAGATCAGTGATGGTCACAGTTAGATCAGTGATGGTCAGATGGACTGAGGGTCAGGGTTACAGTTAGATCAGTGATGGTCAGATGGACTGAGGGTCAGTGTTACAATTAGATCAGTGATGGTCAGATGGACTGAGGGTCAGGGTTACAGTTAGATCAGTGATGGTCAGATGGACTGAGGGTCAGTGTTACAGTTAGATCAGTGATGGTCAGATGGACTGAGGGTCAGGGTTACAGTTAGATCAGTGATGGTCAGATGGACTGAGGGTCAGGGTTACAGTTAGATCAGTGATGGTCAGATGGACTGAGGGTCAGTGTTACAGTTAGATCAGTGATGGTCAGATGGACTGAGGGTCAGGGTTAGTTACAGTTAGATCAGTGATGGTCAGATGGACTGAGGGTCAGGGTTACAGTTAGATCAGTGATGGTCAGATGGACTGAGGGTCAGGGTTACAGTTAGATCAGTGATGGTCAGATGGACTGAGGGTCAGGGTTACAGTTAGATCAGTGATGGTCAGATGGACTGAGGGTCAGGGTTACAGTTAGATCAGTGATGGTCAGATGGACTGAGGGAGAGGGTTACAGTTAGATCAGTGATGGTCAGATGGACTGAGGGTCAGGGTTACAGTTAGATCAGTGATGGTCAGATGGACTGAGGGAGAGGGTTACAGTTAGATCAGTGATGGTCAGATGGACTGAGGGTCAGTGTTACAGTTAGATCAGTGATGGTCAGATGGACTGAGGGTCAGGGTTACAGTTAGATCAGTGATGGTCAGATGGACTGAGGGTCAGGGTTACAGTTAGATCAGTGATGGTCAGATGGACTGAGGGAGAGGGTTACAGTTAGATCAGTGATGGTCAGATGGACTGAGGGTCAGGGTTACAGTTAGATCAGTGATGGTCAGATGGACTGAGGGTCAGTGTTACAGTTAGATCAGTGATGGTCAGATGGACTGAGGGTCAGGGTTACAGTTAGATCAGTGATGGTCAGATGGACTGAGGGTCAGGGTTACAGTTAGATCAGTGATGGTCAGATGGACTGAGGGTCAGGGTTACAGTTAGATCAGTGATGGTCAGATGGACTGAGGGTCAGTGTTACAGTTAGATCAGTGATGGTCAGATGGACTGAGGGTCAGGGTTACAGTTAGATCAGTGATGGTCAGATGGACTGAGGGTCAGGGTTACAGTTAGATCAGTGATGGTCAGATGGACTGAGGGTCAGGGTTACAGTTAGATCAGTGATGGTCAGATGGACTGAGGGAGAGGGTTACAGTTAGATCAGTGATGGTCAGATGGACTGAGGGTCAGTGTTACAGTTAGATCAGTGATGGTCAGATGGACTGAGGGTCAGGGTTACAGTTAGATCAGTGATGGTCAGATGGACTGAGGGTCAGTGTTACAGTTAGATCAGTGATGGTCAGATGGACTGAGGGTCAGTGTTACAGTTAGATCAGTGATGGTCAGATGGACTGAGGGTCAGGGTTACAGTTAGATCAGTGATGGTCAGATGGACTGAGGGTCAGTGTTACAGTTAGATCAGTGATGGTCAGATGGACTGAGGGTCAGGGTTACAGTTAGATCAGTGATGGTCAGATGGACTGAGGGAGAGGGTTACAGTTAGATCAGTGATGGTCAGATGGACTGAGGGTCAGTGTTACAGTTAGATCAGTGATGGTCAGATGGACTGAGGGAGAGGGTTACAGTTAGATCAGTGATGGTCAGATGGACTGAGGGTCAGGGTTACAGTTAGATCAGTGATGGTCAGATGGACTGAGGGAGAGGGTCACAGTTAGATCAGTGATGGTCAGATGGACTGAGGGTCAGTGTTATAGTTAGATCAGTGATGGTCAGATGGACTGAGGGTCAGTGTTACAGTTAGATCAGTGATGGTCAGATGGACTGAGGGTCAGGGTTACAGTTAGATCAGTGATGGTCAGATGGACTGAGGGTCAGTGTTACAGTTAGATCAGTGATGGTCAGATGGACTGAGGGTCAGGGTTACAGTTAGATCAGTGATGGTCAGATGGACTGAGGGTCAGTGTTACAGTTAGATCAGTGATGGTCAGATGGACTGAGGGTCAGGGTCACAGTTAGATCAGTGATGGTCAGATGGACTGAGGGAGAGGGTTACAGTTAGATCAGTGATGGTCAGATGGACTGAGGGAGAGGGTTACAGTTAGATCAGTGATGGTCAGATGGACTGAGGGTCAGTGTTACAGTTAGATCAGTGATGGTCAGATGGACTGAGGGAGAGGGTTACAGTTAGATCAGTGATGGTCAGATGGACTGAGGGTCAGGGTTACAGTTAGATCAGTGATGGTCAGATGGACTGAGGGTCAGGGTTACAGTTAGATCAGTGATGGTCAGATGGACTGAGGGTCAGGGTTACAGTTAGATCAGTGATGGTCAGATGGACTGAGGGTCAGGGTTACAGTTAGATCAGTGATGGTCAGATGGACTGAGGGTCAGGGTTACAGTTAGATCAGTGATGGTCAGATGGACTGAGGGAGAGGGTTACAGTTAGATCAGTGATGGTCAGATGGACTGAGGGTCAGGGTTACAGTTAGATCAGTGATGGTCAGATGGACTGAGGGTCAGGGTCACAGTTAGATCAGTGATGGTCACAGTTAGATCAGTGATGGTCAGATGGACTGAGGGAGAGGGTTACAGTTAGATCAGTGATGGTCAGATGGACTGAGGGAGAGGGTTACAGTTAGATCAGTGATGGTCAGATGGACTGAGGGTCAGGGTCACAGTTAGATCAGTGATGGTCACAGTTAGATCAGTGATGGTCAGATGGACTGAGGGTCAGGGTTACAGTTAGATCAGTGATGGTCAGATGGACTGAGGGTCAGGGTTACAGTTAGATCAGTGATGGTCAGATGGACTGAGGGTCAGGGTCACAGTTAGATCAGTGATGGTCAGATGGACTGAGGGTCAGGGTTACAGTTAGATCAGTGATGGTCAGATGGACTGAGGGTCAGTGTCACAGTTAGATCAGCGATGGTCACAGTTAGATCAGTGATGGTCACAGTTAGATCAGTGATGGTCACAGTTAGATCAGCGATGGTCACAGTTAGATCAGCGATGGTCACAGTTAGATCAGTGATGGTCACAGTTAGATCAGCGATGGTCACAGTTAGATCAGTGATGGTCACAGTTAGATCAGTGATGGTCAGATGGACTGAGGGAGAGGGTTACAGTTAGATCAGTGATGGTCAGATGGACTGAGGGTCAGGTTACGTACGTGATGTCATCAGTCAGGGTATGGTCAGATGGACTGAGGGAGAGGGTCAGGGTGTTACAGTTAGATCAGTGATGGTCAGATGGACTGAGGGTCAGGGTCACAGTTAGATCAGTGATGGTCACAGTTAGATCAGTGATGGTCAGATGGACTGAGGGAGAGGGTTACAGTTAGATCAGTGATGGTCAGATGGACTGAGGGAGAGGGTTACAGTTAGATCAGTGATGGTCAGATGGACTGAGGGTCAGGGTCACAGTTAGATCAGTGATGGTCACAGTTAGATCAGTGATGGTCAGATGGACTGAGGGAGAGGGTTACAGTTAGATCAGTGATGGTCAGATGGACTGAGGGTCAGGGTCACAGATCAGTGATGGTCAGATGGACTGAGGGTCAGTGTTACAGTTAGATCAGTGATGGTCAGATGGACTGAGGGTCAGTGTCACAGTTAGATCAGCGATGGTCACAGTTAGATCAGTGATGGTCACAGTTAGATCAGTGATGGTCACAGTTAGATCAGCGATGGTCACAGTTAGATCAGTGATGGTCACAGTT
The DNA here is from genome assembly GCF_963921235.1 of Mobula hypostoma. Taxonomy (NCBI): domain Eukaryota; kingdom Metazoa; phylum Chordata; class Chondrichthyes; order Myliobatiformes; family Myliobatidae; genus Mobula; species Mobula hypostoma. The sequence continues at coordinate 2,337,545 of NC_086099.1, forward strand.
AGATCAGCGATGGTCACAGTTAGATCAGTGATGGTCACAGTTAGATCAGTGATGGTCAGATGGACTGAGGGTCAGGGTTACAGTTAGATCAGTGATGGTCAGATGGACTGAGGGTCAGTGTTACAATTAGATCAGTGATGGTCAGATGGACTGAGGGTCAGGGTTACAGTTAGATCAGTGATGGTCAGATGGACTGAGGGTCAGTGTTACAGTTAGATCAGTGATGGTCAGATGGACTGAGGGTCAGGGTTACAGTTAGATCAGTGATGGTCAGATGGACTGAGGGTCAGGGTTACAGTTAGATCAGTGATGGTCAGATGGACTGAGGGTCAGTGTTACAGTTAGATCAGTGATGGTCAGATGGACTGAGGGTCAGGGTTACAGTTAGATCAGTGATGGTCAGATGGACTGAGGGAGAGGGTTACAGTTAGATCAGTGATGGTCAGATGGACTGAGGGTCAGGGTTACAGTTAGATCAGTGATGGTCAGATGGACTGAGGGTCAGGGTTACAGTTAGATCAGTGATGGTCAGATGGACTGAGGGTCAGGGTCACAGTTAGATCAGTGATGGTCAGATGGACTGAGGGTCAGGGTTACAGTTAGATCAGTGATGGTCAGATGGACTGAGGGTCAGGGTTACAGTTAGATCAGTGATGGTCAGATGGACTGAGGGTCAGGGTTACAGTTAGATCAGTGATGGTCAGATGGACTGAGGGTAGGGTTACAGTTAGATCAGTGATGGTCAGATGGACTGAGGGTCAGTGTTACAGTTAGATCAGTGATGGTCAGATGGACTGAGGGTCAGGGTTACAGTTAGATCAGTGATGGTCAGATGGACTGAGGGTCAGGGTTACAGTTAGATCAGTGATGGTCAGATGGACTGAGGGAGAGGGTTACAGTTAGATCAGTGATGGTCAGATGGACTGAGGGTCAGGGTTACAGTTAGATCAGTGATGGTCAGATGGACTGAGGGTCAGTGTTACAGTTAGATCAGTGATGGTCAGATGGACTGAGGGTCAGGGTTACAGTTAGATCAGTGATGGTCAGATGGACTGAGGGTCAGTGTTACAGTTAGATCAGTGATGGTCAGATGGACTGAGGGTCAGGGTTACAGTTAGATCAGTGATGGTCAGATGGACTGAGGGTCAGTGTTACAGTTAGATCAGTGATGGTCAGATGGACTGAGGGTCAGTGTTACAGTTAGATCAGTGATGGTCAGATGGACTGAGGGTCAGGGTTACAGTTAGATCAGTGATGGTCAGATGGACTGAGGGTCAGGGTTACAGTTAGATCAGTGATGGTCAGATGGACTGAGGGAGAGGGTCACAGTTAGATCAGTGATGGTCAGATGGACTGAGGGTCAGTGTTACAGTTAGATCAGTGATGGTCAGATGGACTGAGGGTCAGTGTTACAGTTAGATCAGTGATGGTCAGATGGACTGAGGGTCAGGGTTACAGTTAGATCAGTGATGGTCAGATGGACTGAGGGTCAGGGTTACAGTTAGATCAGTGATGGTCAGATGGACTGAGGGTCAGGGTTACAGTTAGATCAGTGATGGTCAGATGGACTGAGGGTCAGGGTTACAGTTAGATCAGTGATGGTCAGATGGACTGAGGGTCAGTGTTACAGTTAGATCAGTGATGGTCAGATGGACTGAGGGTCAGGGTTACAGTTAGATCAGTGATGGTCAGATGGACTGAGGGAGAGGGTTACAGTTAGATCAGTGATGGTCAGATGGACTGAGGGTCAGGGTTTACAGTTAGATCAGTGATGGTCAGATGGACTGAGGGAGAGGGTTACAGTTAGATCAGTGATGGTCAGATGGACTGAGGGTCAGGGTTACAGTTAGATCAGTGATGGTCAGATGGACTGAGGGTCAGTGTTACAATTAGATCAGTGATGGTCAGATGGACTGAGGGTCAGTGTTACAGTTAGATCAGTGATGGTCAGATGGACTGAGGGTCAGGGTTACAGTTAGATCAGTGATGGTCAGATGGACTGAGGGAGAGGGTTACAGTTAGATCAGTGATGGTCAGATGGACTGAGGGTCAGGGTTACAGTTAGATCAGTGATGGTCAGATGGACTGAGGGAGAGGGTTACAGTTAGATCAGTGATGGTCAGATGGACTGAGGGTCAGTGTTACAGTTAGATCAGTGATGGTCAGATGGACTGAGGGAGAGGGTTACAGTTAGATCAGTGATGGTCAGATGGACTGAGGGTCAGGGTTACAGTTAGATCAGTGATGGTCAGATGGACTGAGGGAGAGGGTTACAGTTAGATCAGTGATGGTCAGATGGACTGAGGGTCAGTGTTACAGTTAGATCAGTGATGGTCAGATGGACTGAGGGTCAGTGTTACAGTTAGATCAGTGATGGTCAGATGGACTGAGGGTCAGGGTTACAGTTAGATCAGTGATGGTCAGATGGACTGAGGGTCAGGGTTACAGTTAGATCAGTGATGGTCAGATGGACTGAGGGTCAGGGTTACAGTTAGATCAGTGATGGTCAGATGGACTGAGGGTGAGGGTTACAGTTAGATCAGTGATGGTCAGATGGACTGAGGGTCAGTGTTACAGTTAGATCAGTGATGGTCAGATGGACTGAGGGTCAGGGTTACAATTAGATCAGTGATGGTCAGATGGACTGAGGGTCAGGGTTACAGTTAGATTAGTGATGGTCACATGGACTGAGGGTCAGGGTTACAGTTAGATCAGTGATGGTCAGATGGACTGAGGGTCAGTGTTACAGTTAGATCAGTGATGGTCAGATGGACTGAGGGTCAGGGTCACGTTAGATCAGTGATGGTCAGATGGACTGAGGGAGAGGGTTACAGTTAGATCAGTGATGGTCAGATGGACTGAGGGAGAGGGTTACAGTTAGATCAGTGATGGTCAGATGGACTGAGGGTCAGTGTTACAGTTAGATCAGTGATGGTCAGATGGACTGAGGGAGAGGGTTACAGTTAGATCAGTGATGGTCAGATGGACTGAGGGTCAGGGTTACAGTTAGATCAGTGATGGTCAGATGGACTGAGGGTCAGGGTTACAGTTAGATCAGTGATGGTCAGATGGACTGAGGGTCAGTGTTACAGTTAGATCAGTGATGGTCAGATGGACTGAGGGTCAGGGTTACAGTTAGATCAGTGATGGTCAGATGGACTGAGGGTCAGGGTTACAGTTAGATCAGTGATGGTCAGATGGACTGAGGGTCAGTGTTACAATTAGATCAGTGATGGTCAGATGGACTGAGGGTCAGGGTTACAGTTAGATCAGTGATGGTCAGATGGACTGAGGGAGAGGGTTACAGTTAGATCAGTGATGGTCAGATGGACTGAGGGTCAGGTTTACAGTTAGATCAGTGATGGTCAGATGGACTGAGGGAGAGGTTTACAGTTAGATCAGTGATGGTCAGATGGACTGAGGGTCAGTGTTACAATTAGATCAGTGATGGTCAGATGGACTGAGGGTCAGTGTTACAATTAGATCAGTGATGGTCAGATGGACTGAGGGTCAGTGTTACAGTTAGATCAGTGATGGTCAGATGGACTGAGGGAGAGGGTTACAGTTAGATCAGTGATGGTCAGATGGACTGAGGGAGAGGTTTACAGTTAGATCAGTGATGATCAGATGGACTGAGGGTCAGGGTTACAGTTAGATCAGTGATGGTCAGATGGACTGAGGGAGAGGTTTACAGTTAGATCAGTGATGGTCAGATGGACTGAGGGAGAGGTTTACAGTTAGATCAGTGATGGTCAGATGGACTGAGGGTCAGTGTTACAATTAGATCAGTGATGGTCAGATGGACTGAGGGTCAGTGTTACAATTAGATCAGTGATGGTCAGATGGACTGAGGGTCAGTGTTACAGTTAGATCAGTGATGGTCAGATGGACTGAGGGAGAGGGTTACAGTTAGATCAGTGATGGTCAGATGGACTGAGGGAGAGGTTTACAGTTAGATCAGTGATGGTCAGATGGACTGAGGGTCAGGGTTACAGTTAGATCAGTGATGGTCAGATGGACTGAGGGAGAGGTTTACAGTTAGATCAGTGATGGTCAGATGGACTGAGGGTCAGTGTTACAGTTAGATCAGTGATGGTCAGATGGACTGAGGGAGAGGTTTACAGTTAGATCAGTGATGGTCAGATGGACTGAGGGTCAGGGTTACAGTTAGATCAGTGATGGTCAGGCGGACCGAGGGAGAGGGTTACAGTTAGATCAGCTATTGTTTCATGGACTGATAGACCACATCAGTCGTGATTTTACCGTAGACAGCATTCAGACCTACTCCAGCACTGATTCCTGTCTATGAATGGTGACAAATTACCTTCAGTTCAAGTGACCAAAGTAAATAATTTTTACAGGGGATTCTGCCTTCATTGTGTCATTGATGGGGTTGATGGAAAAATATAATTCTGTCTGAAAAAATTCTCACCACACTTCTCTTTAGTGCAGAGCATGGTGCTGAACCAGACTGAAACGATGCTGCGCAGAATTCATGATCTCAGGAGGGTAAGCTATTCATTAATAGTGTGCTTTGCTTTGTGGTTGATATGTTCTTTCACCATTAGAAAATTCAGTCAGCATTCGCCAAAATAACCATTTCCACTTATGAAATCTGTATTCAGGAAGTATGAAGAGAGTTTGCTATATTTCTATAGGACCTTGGTGAGACGGTATGTATAGTTGTGTATACAGTATAACGAGAGTTTGAAATTCTGTAGACTGTGGTGAGACTGTATGTAAAGTTGTGTATACAGTATAACAAGAGTTTGTAATTCTATAGATGGTGAGACTGTACGTACAGTGGTGTGTAAAGTATAGCGAGAGTTTGTATTTCTATAGACCGTGGTGAGACTGTACGTATAGTGGTGTATACAGTATAACGAGAGTTTGTAGTTCCGTAGACCGCGGTGAGACAGTATGTAGAGTTGTGTATACAGTATAACGAGAGTTTGAAATTCTATAGACCGTGGTGAGACTGTAGGTATAGTGGTGTATGCAGTATAACGAGAGTTTGAAATTCTATAGATGTTGGTGAGGCTGTACGTATAGTGGTGTGTAAAGTATAGCGAGAGTTTGTAATTCCATAGACCACGGTGAGACAGTATGTAGAGTTGTGTATACAGTATAACGAGAGTTTGAAATTCTATAGACCATGGTGAATACACCACTATACATACAGTCTCACCAGGGTCTATAGGAATACAAACTCTCGCTATACTGTATACACCACTATACGTACAGTCTCACCACAGTCTATAGAATTGCGAACTCTCGTTATACTGTATACACCACTATATGTACAGTCTCACCAGGGTCTATAGGAATACAAACTCTCGTTATACTGTATACACCACTATACGTACAGTCTCACCAGGGTCTATAGGAATACAAACTCTCGTTATACTGTATACACCACTATACGTACACTCTCACCAGGGTGTATAGGAATACAAACTCTCATTATACTGTATACACCATTAGATTAGATTAGATTCAACTTTATTGTCGTTGTGCCGAGTACAGATACAATGCCAATGAAATGCAGTTAGCATCTGACCAGAAATGCAAAGAATAGTGTTATTTATAAAATAACTGCGATTAAAAAGTAAGTGCTACAGCACACAAATATAAAAGTACTGAGACAGTACAATACGGATGCAATACTGCTTAGCGCTGTGATGTGAGGTTCAGCAGGGTCACAGCCTCAGGGAAGAAGCTCTTCCTGTGTCTGCTGGTGCGGGAGCGGAGGCTCCTGTAGTGCCTACCGGATGGGAGGAGAGTAAAAAGTCCATGGTTAGGGTGAGATGCATCCTTGATAATGCTTTTTGCCCTGCCCAGGCAGCGTTTATGGATATAGGGTGCAAGTTGAATCAAGAGTTAAAATTGGCATGTCGCAAAGGTAATGCTACGGTTGTTATGGGGAATTTCAACATGCAGGTAGACTAGGAAAATCATGCTGGTACTGGACCCCGAGAAAGGAAGTTTGTGGAGTGCCTCCGAGATGGATTCTTAGAGTAGTTTGTACTGGAGCCTACCAGGGAGAATGCAATTCTGGATCTAGTGTTGTGTAATGATCCGGATTTGATAAGGGAGCTCGAGGTAAAGGAGCCATTAGGAGGTAGTGACCATAATATGGTAAATTTTAATCTACAATTTGAGAGGGAGAAGGGAAAATCGGAAGTGTCAGTATTGCAGTTGAACAAAGGGGACTAAGGAGCCATGAGGGAGGAGCTGGCCAAAGTTGACTGGAAAGATACCCTAGCAGGGATGACAGTGGAACAGCAATGGCAGGTATTTCTGGGAATAATACAGAAGATGCTGGATCAGTTCATTCCAAAGAGGAAGAAAGATTCTAAAGGGAGTAAGGGGCAACCGTGGCTGACAAGGGAAGTCAAAGACAGTATAAAAATAAAAGAGAGGAAGTATAACATAGCAAAGATGAGCGGGAAGCCAGAGGATTGGGAAACTTTTAAAGAGCAACAGAAGATAACTAAAAAGGCAATACAGGGAGAAAAGATGAGGTACGAAGGTAAGCTAGCCAAGCTTATAAAGGAGGATAGTAAAAGCTTCTTTAGATATGTGAAGAGGAAAAAATTAGTTACGACCAAAGTTGGGCCCTTGAAGACAGAAACGGGTGAATTTATTATGGGGAACAAGGAAATGGCTGACGAGTTGGACAGGTATTTTGGATCTGTCTTCACTAGGGAAGACGCAAATAATCTCCCAGATGTAATAGTGGCCGGAGGACCTAGGGTAACGGAGGAACTGAAGGAAATTCACATTAGGCAGAAAATGGTGTTGGATAGACTGATGGGACTGAAGGCTGATCAATCCCCAGGGCCTGATGGTCTGCATCCCAGGGTACTTAAGGAGGTGGCTCTAGAAACCATGGACGCATTGGTAATCATTTTCCAATGTTCTGTGGATTCGGGGTACACAAGGTGTTGTGTCTAATGCATGGAGTATAAGAAATAAGGTGGATGATCTTGTTGCACTATTACAGATTGTCAGGTTTGATGTTGTGATCATCACTGAATCGTGGCTGAAGGATGGTTGTAGTTGGGAGCTGAATGTCCAAGGTTACACGTTATATCGGAGGGATAGGAAGGTAGACAGAGGGGATGGTGTGGCTGTACTGGTAAAGAACGGCATTAAATCCTTGTGGGTTGCGTTAAGAACTGCAAGGGTAAAAGGATGTTGATGGCAGTTGTTTACAGGCCTCCAACCAGTGGCTGGGAGGTGGACCACAGGTTACAACAGGAAATAGAAAAGGTGAGTCAAAATGGCAATGTTATGGTAGTCATGGGAGATTTTAACATGCAGGTCGGTTGGGAAAATCAGGTCGGAAATGGATCTCAAGAGTGAGTTTGTTGAATGCCTATGAGATGGCTTTTTAGAGCAGTTTGTCATTGAGCCAACGAGGGGATCAACTTTACTGGATTGGGTGTTATGTAATGAACTGGAGGCAATGAGGGAGCTTACGGTAAAAGAATCTTTCAGAACCAGTGATCACAATATGATTGAGTTCAACTTGAAATTTGATAGGGAGAAAGTGAAGTCTGATGTAGCAGTATTTCAGTGGAGTAAGAAAAGTTACAGTGGTGTGAGAGAGGAGTTGGCCAAAGTATATTGGAAGGAGCTGCTGGCAGGGATGACAGCAGAGCAGCAATGGAATGCGTTTCTGGGAAAAAGGAGAAAGGTGTATTCCAAAAACACAGAAATGCTCAAATGGTAAAATAGTACAACCGTGGCTGACAAGGGAAGTCAAAGCTATTGTAAAAGCAAAAGAAAGGGCATACAACAAAGCAAAAATTAATGGGAAGATAGAGGATTGGGAAGTTTTTAAAAACCTACAGAGAGCAACTAAAAAATTTATTAGAAGGGAAAAGATGAACTATTAAAGCAAATAGCAAATAATATCAAACTGGATAGTAAAAGCTTTTTTCGAGTATGTTAAAAATAAAATAAAAGAGAAATGATAGTGGATATAGGACCGCTAGAAAATGAGGCAGGAGAAATAATAACAGGGACAAGGAGATGGCTGATGAACTAAATGAGTATTTTGCATCAGTCTTCACTGTGGAAGACACTAGCAGTGTGCCTGATGTTGTAGTGTGTGAAGGAAGAGAAGTGGGTGCAGTTACTGTTACAAGAGAGCCAGTGTTCAAAAAGCTGAAAGAACCAAAGATAGGTATGTCACCCAGACCAGAGGAACTGCACTCAAGGGTTCTGAAAGAGGTAGTGTTGGAGATTGTAATAGCATTGGAAATGATTTTTCAAGAATCATTGGACTCTGGCATGGTGGCAGAGGACTGGAAAATTGCAAATATCACTCCACTCTTTAAGAAAGGAGGAAGGCAGCAGAAAGGAAACTATAGACCAGTTAGCCTGACCTCAGTGGTTGGGAAGATGTTAGAGTCAATTGTTAAGGATGAGGTGATGGAGTACTTGGTGACACAGGACAAGATAGTACAAAGTCAGCATGGTTTCCTTCAGGGAAAATACAGCCTGATGAACCTGTTGGAATTCTTTGAGGAGATTACAAGTAGGATAGATAAAGGGGATGCAGTGGATGTTGTGTATTTGGACTTTCAGAAAGCCTTTGACAAGGTTATGCAGGGAAATTATGCTGCAAATGAAAAGGGTACTGGTGAGGCCGCACCTGGAGTATTGCATGCAGTTCTGGTCTCCTTACTTGAGGAAGGATATACTAGCTTTGAAGGTGGTGCAGAGAAGGTTCACCAGGCTGGTTCCAGAGATGAGGGAGTTAGACCATGAGGAGAGATTAGACAACAGGTGCAGGAGTAGGCCTAGGACTGTAGTCGCTGGAATTCAGGAGAATGGGAGGAGATCTCAGAAACATATAAAATTATGAAAGGGATAGAGAAGACAGAGGCAGGAAAGTTGTTTCCACTGATAGGTGAGACTAGAACTAAGGGACATAGCCTCAAGATTCGGGGGAGTAGATTTAGGATGGACATGAAGAGCAACTGCTTTTCCCAGAGGGTGGTGAATCTGTGGAACTCTCTGCCGAATGAAGCAGTGGAGGCTACCTCAATAAATATATTTAAGACAAGGCTGGATATATTTTTGCATCGTACGAGAATTGATAGTTATGGAGAAAAGGCAGGAAGTTGGAGATAAGTCCATGGTCAGATCAGCCATGACATTGAATGGTGGAGCAGGCTCAACGGGCCAGATGGCCGACTTCTGCTCCTATTTCTTATGTTTTTATGTTCTTATTCAAGTTTGCTGATGAAACTATTTGTTGTGAGCCAAATCAAAGGTGGTGATATCAGCATACAGGTTCAAGTCTGAAAATTTGGCTGACTGGTGTCATAACCTGTCACTCAATGTCAGCAAGACCAAGGAACTTGACTGTATTCTTCATGAGTGGGAAACCAGAGGTCCATGAGGCAGTCCTCGTCAGAGATCGGAGGTGGAGGGAGTTCGGAACTTTTAAATTCTGGGTGTTACTATTCCAGAGGATCTCTCGTGGACCCAGCAGTTAAGGGCAATTGCACTGAAAGCATGGCAGTGCCTCTACTTCCTTGGGCGTCAGCGGAGATTGGGAATGACATCTGAAACTTTGATGTGTTGTGGAGTAGGATACCAGCATCCGTTATCAGAGATCCCCACTACCCAGGTGATGCTCTCTTCTCATTGCTGCCGTCAGACAGACAGAAGGTGCAAGAGTTTTGGAACTTGTACCACCAGGTTCAAGAACAGTTACAACCCCTCAATCATCAGGCTCCTGAATAAAAGTGGATACCTACGCTCATTTGCCACATCATTGAGATGTTCCCACAACCAATGATCTCACTTTAAGGACTCTTTGTGTTATTATTTCGTGTTCTTGTCATTTGCACAGTGTTGTTTTCTGGCTGATCTTTCACTGATTCTGCTGTAAGTACTGTTCTATAGATTTGCTGAGTATGGCCACGGGAAAATGAATCTCAGAGTTGTTTATGGTGTTATATCTGTACTTTGATAATAAAATTTACTTTGAACTTTATATTTAAAGTGGATGCTGGTCAGGGGATCAAGGTTACGGAAAGAAGTCAGGAGAACGGGGTTGAGACAGATAACAAATCAGGCATGAAGAGTGAATTTATTTAAATCTTACATCCATTCCACATATGAGGGAGTTAAAATTGTTGCGTTATGATTGTCGCGATGTACAGGCATGTGAATTTATAAGTCTAATGGCTTGTAGAAAGAAGCTGCCCCGTAGCCTGTTGGTCTGTTTGCCAGACGGTAGCAGCTGAAACAGTTTATGGTTGGGGTTACTGATGTCTCTGATGATCTTCCAGGCCTTCTTTCTGCACCTGCTGTTGTAAGTGTCCTCTGCTGAGGGAAGTTCACAACCACAGATGTGCTGGGCTGTCCATACCACTCTGCATGATGGAATGGTGTGCAGACTCAGTGGGCGAAATGGTTCAATGCTACTCCTACGTCTTATGGTCTTTTTACTATTTGTTATGGGTATATAATCACTATATATAATGAGTATGGAAGTTGTCCTGTCGAAGACCAGAAGAAGCTGCAGAAGATCGTGAACACAGCCCAGCACGTCACACGAACCAATCTTCCGTCCGTGGACTCACTTTACACCGCACGCTGTCGGAGCAGTGCTGCCAAGATAATCAAGGACACCACCCACCCAGCCAACACACTTTTTGTCCCTCTTCCCTCCGGGAGAAGGCTCAGGAGCTTGAAGACTCGTATGGCTAGATTTGGGAACAGCTTCTTTCCAACTGTGATAAGACTGCTGAACGGATCCTGACCCCGATCTGGGCCATACCCTCCAACCATCCGGACCTGCCTCTCGGTTTTTTTTGTACTACCTTACTTTCTATTTTTCTATTTTCTATTTATGATTTATAATTTAAATTTTTACTATATTTACTATTGATTTGTACTCCAGGGAGCGCAAAGCGCAGAATCAAATATCACTGTGATGATTGTACGCTCTAGTATCAATTGTTTGGCGACAATAAAGTAAAGTAAATAATCAGTGATATTTCCTTTTGATATCATTGTGCTCTCCAGGTCTCTATTCGTCAGATGAATCAGACACGGTTCTATATCACAAGGAAGCAGAACACAGTGGTGCGGGTGAACCTGCTGCTCATGGCTCTTCCACTGCACTTGTCTCAGGACAAGTACTTCTCACTGCTGAGCAGTTACTTAGAGATCAAAAGTAAGTGCAAGAGAGCCATATGTGCTGAAAGGTGAAGATCAGGGGTTGATTTGTTTGTTTTTACACTATATGTAAATGATGGAGTTGGTTGGAGTTGAAAAAGATTAATTTTGAAGATACAGTTCCTATTGATGTACAGGTGCACTGACTGATGGAAATCCTGATTAAACCCCAAAAGCAGTAATCTTGTATCTCTTCAATCACTTGTAAAGGCAGTGAGAGGGGTTCTGGATACAGAGTACAGATGCAATAGTCAACAATCCACAAACTGCATGTTCGAGCCGAGTCTTCAAGCAATTGAACATTTAACATGGTTACCGGTGGGTCAGGATAGAGTCAAAGAACAATACAGCACAGATACAGGCCCTTAACAGTCCATACTAACCATGGTGCCCACCAGCAAGTCCCAATTTCCTGCGTTCAGCCCATGTCACTCTAAGACCCTCCCCCCATGTACCTGTCCAAATACTTCCTGAATGATAATGTTATACTTACCTCAACCTCTTCCTCTGGGAGCTCATTCCATCCGTTGTGTGACAATGTTGTTCTTCATTTGCTTTCAAATCTTCCCCTTCACACCCTAAACCTATGACCCTAGGTTTGTCTCCCCTACCCTGAGGAAAATACTGTTACCATAACCACATTAAGTATGCCTCTCAGAATTTTAAGCATTTTGTAACACCCTGGTTAAGATTTTACTGCGAACGTTGTAGGGTATTTTGTTTAATGGTTTTCTGTAGAAGCAGTAGGTCCTGCTGGTAGTGTTTGGGTTACCGTTAAAGGTAAGGGGATTGTGATATTCTGATCAGGAATGTTGTGTCATCCAAGCAGAAGGTTCTAGAGAAGACTGGTTTTTGTGATGGACACTGGGGTGGGTTGAGGTGGGTTATGGAGAGAGAAGAAGCTCGAGAGAACAGTCTGTAGGATTCGATCCAACAGGAATGTGGAAGAAGCTGCCAGCAGAAGTGGTGGATGTGAGTTCAGTTTCAACATTTAAGAGCAGTTTGGACAGGTACGTGGATGGGAGAGTTGTGGAGGGCTAAGGTCCAGGTGCAGGCAATAGGACTAGGCAGAGTAAAGGTCTGGCATGGACTAGATGGGCTGAAGGGCCTGTTTCTTTGCTATATTGCTCTATAACTATGCCTTTAAAAACAATAACAGAATGTAAAATATAGTGTGAGAATTAACCAAGGTGCCTTTTCACTCTCAGCTTGTTACTTATATTAATTGACTATACATCACTTATTTGCCCTCATAGTGGGAAAATATTTTCTACCTTTATTTTCTTGCATAGACTCCTCACCACAAAAGCCATCTTGAGGCAATTCTTAATTCTCCACTCATGCCCCCTTCCTCAATCATACCCATTTATTGCCCTGCCCATCCTGATTGATTTCCTGACCTGCCACACAAGTTCCAACAGCCCCTTCTTGTGTCTACACCTTCTGCTTCAATTATTCCGTGTGTTGCGAGGCTGGAGTTTGGTCTGTATCGTACTCCAGCATTCCTCAATGAAAGTGCCTGTAAAGTTTGGGATTTACATGGGAATGCACAAGCCAGAACTTTCTGGTGAACTGAACGATCAAATTTGTGGTTTACAGAAGCTGAAGAGAAGGAGCTGGTTGAGATTTACAGCGATGACCCCAAGAAGCTGCTCCTCATTTTGCCTCTATGTCTTATTGTCTTTATGATTTTGCACGGGATCACTGAGCCCGTTCTGCTGAACGGACATTGTTGGACTCCAGGGAAGCTAAGGGAGAAATTAGCCCCATCTCTTACTTGATTGTTTTTGGTGTAGTTACTCCAGAGGGTGAATTTATTCTCTCGTAAAGCACTGATGGTGTCCTTTGCTCCCGGTGTCTCATTATGTACCCGAACAGTTTTAAAAGTTTGTAAAGGTAATTCTTAAATAATTACATTTTTAATGTGACAAGCAAGATTTTGGCCTATATTTCCACTTTTTATTTAATTGCGCCTTGAGTATTTAAACCCTGCCACAAATGTTTTATTCTAGTATTGTGTAATCTGTTTTCCAAGGTATTTGTTATGAATCTTTATACAAAATTAATTAAAGTTAATCTGTTTATTTCACCAGGAAATGTGGTGTCAATAAGTTATGTTTACGCAGATCAAGGTAGGTTAGTGTTTTATTTTAAAAGCACGTTACTTAAATAAAGTTTAAATATTGAATTGCATTCAAGCACTCAGTATTGGTTGCAACATTTCCATGATAAACATTTTTACTGTTCAGAAATCCCACACTTCACATCAGGCTCTCCAGGTGCTGATTCTTACATCCCTTCCCACCTATATTTCAGCAGTGTGCCTGTGTTCACACAACCGCCACAATTCACAGCTCAAAGTACATGTATTATCAAAGTACACATATGCAATGATGTACTACCTTTAGGTGTATTTTCTTGCAGACATTTACAGAATAAAAGAAGTACAATAGAATTTACGGAAAACTGTACATAACCAGACGAAGACTGACAAACATCCAGTCCTTCCTACCTGACTGGCAGACCGCAGTTTCTGCAGCTTCCGAGCTGTGTGTCAGACACTGGGGCCCCAAAGGGGATTGTATTGGCTCCCTTCCTGTACCTCGGTCTTTAGATACAACACTGAGTCATGTCATCTGCAGAAATTCTCTGATGGCTCAGCAGTAGTTGGGTGTATAAAGGGAGGACTGGAGGATGAATACAGGGCCCTGGTCTAATGGTACAAGCTGAATCATCTGCAGCTCAACATCAGTAAGACAAAGGAGATGGTGATGGACATCAGGAAGCCTGAGCCTGCTCTGCTCCCTGTTACCATTGATGGTGAGGATGTGGATGTGGTGAGGACCCTTATGTACCAGGGGATGCACCTGGGTGATGGACTTGAGTAGAGCACAACACAGAGGCTGGGGAAAGGAAGGGCAAGAGACACCTCTACTTCCTGAGGAGACGGAGGTCCTGTGGAGTATGCAGGCCTCTCCTTCACATATTCTACCAGTACTGCTGCTTTCTTGTGCCAGCCCTCCATGTAGGTGTGCTCAATGGCAGGGAGGGTTTTAGCCATGATGGAATGGGCCATATTGACTACTTTTTGTAGAATTTACCATTTAAGGGCATTGGTGTTGCCATACCAGGTTGTGATGCAGCCAGTCAATATACTTTTCACCACATATCTGTAGGTGTTTGTCAAAGTTTTGGATGTCATGCTGATTCTTAGCAAGCTCCTGTGGAAGTAGAGGCACTACCGTGGTTCCATCGCCGTTGCGCTTATGTCCTGGGCCCAAGACAGGTCCTCCAAAATAATAACACGAGGAATTTAAAGCTGCTGCCCCTCTCTGCCTCTGACCCTCCCATGAGGGGTCTTCAAGTTCAGAGTCAGGTTTATTGTCACTGGCACGTGACATGAAATTTGTTAACTTAGCAGCAGTTCAATGCAATACATAATCTAGAAGATAATGGCAGGTTCATGGCAGCTATAGGCAAGCAGGAACAAATGAGGTGCTTATGGAATATAAGAAATGCAAGAGAATGCTTAAGAAAGAAATCAGGAGGGCTAAAAGAAGGCATGAAGTGGCTCTAGCAGACAAGGTGAAGGAGAATCCTAAGGGATTCTACAGATAAATTAAGAGCAAGAGGATTGCAAGGGACAAAATCAGTCCTCTGGAAGACTAGAATGGTAATCCATGTATGGAGCCAAAACAAATGGGGAAATCTTAAATGCGTTCTTTGCATCTGTATTTACTCAGAAGATGGATACAGAGTCTATAGAAGTGAGGCAAAGTGACAGAGGAGGAGGTGTTTGCTACCTTGTAGCAATAGGTGAATAAATCCTCAGGGCCTGACAAGGTGATCTCGTGGACCCTCGGGGTGGCAAGTGCAGAAATTGCCAGGCCCCTAGCAGTGATATTAAAATATCCTTCGCGACAGGAGAGGTACCAGAGGATCAGAGGATAGCCATTGGTGTTCTGCTGTTTAAAAACGACTGAACAGAAACCAGGTCATTAGAGGCTGGTTAGTCTGACTCCGTTGTGGGGAAGTTTTTAGAAGGTGTTCTGAGAGACCGGTTATATAGGTATTTGGATAGTCTGCATGGCTTCGTGCGTGGTAGGTCATGCATAACGAACTTATAGACCTTTTTCAAGAAGTTACTAGGAAACTGGATGAAGGCAGGGCAGTGGATGTTGTCTACATGGACTTTTGCAAGGCATTTGACAAGGTCCTGCATGGGAGGTTGGTCAAGAAAGTTCAGTCACTCAGCATTCAGGAGGAGGTAGTAAATTGGATCAGACACTGGCTTTGTGGGAGAAACCAGAGAGTGGTAGTAGAGGGTTGCCTCTCTGACTGGAGGCCTGTGACCAGTGGTGCTCGCTTTTATGTTGTTTTGAATCTATATCAGTGGTCTGGATGATAATGTGGTTAACTGGATCAGCAAACTTGTGGATGACAGCAAGATTGGGGATGTAGTGGACAGTGAGGATGGTTATCCTGGCTTGCAGAGGGACCTGCATCTGCTAGAAAAATGGCAGATGGAACTTGGTGCAGACAAGTGCGACATTTTGCACTTCATTAGGACCAGTTAGCGCAGGTCATACACAGTGAACGGTCGGGCACTGAGGAGTGTGGTAGAACAAAGCAATCTGGGAATACCAGTATATAATTTGTTGAAAATAGCGTCACAGGTATATAGGGTCGTAAAGAAAGCTTTTGGCACATTGGCCTTCATAAATCAATGTATTGAGTACAGGAAATGGGATGTTACGTTGAAGTTGTATTAAGACATTGTTGAGGCCTAATTTGATGTGTATTGCACAGTTTTGGTCACCGACCTACAGGAAAGATGCAAGTAAGGTTGAAAGAGTACAGAGAAAATTTACAAGGATTTTGCCGGGTCTGGAATACTTGAGTTACAAAGAAAGATTTGAACAGGTTAGGACTGTATTTTTTAGAACGTAGTAGGTTGAGAGGAGATGTGATATAGGATACAAAATTTATGAAGGGTATAGATAGGGCAAATGCAAGCAGGGTTTATCCACTAAGGTTCAGAGGGACTAGAACCAGAGATCATGTGTTAAGAGTGAAAGCTGAAAAGTTTGAGGGGAACATGAGGGTCACTCAGGGTCATGAGAGCGTGGAATGAGCTGCCAGCACAAGTGGTGCATGTGAGCTCAATTTCAACATTTAGCGGAAGTTCCTGAAGGTACATGGACAGTAGAGGTCTGGAGGGTTATGGTCCTGGTACAAGTCAATGGGAGCAGGCAGTTTAAATGGTTTCAGTGTGGAAGAGATGGGTCAAAGAGCCTGCTTCTGTGCTGTACCTTTCTGTGACTGAAGAAGTTTGGCATAGGCCCCCAAATCCTCAAGACTTTCTACAGGGCACCACTGAGAGCATCCTGACTGGCTGTATCACTGCCTGGTATGGGAACTGCAGAGAGGGTACGGACAGCCCAGTGCATCTGTGGATGTGAACTTCCCTCAACTGAGGACATTTACAGCAGCAGGTGCAGAGCGAAGGCCTGGAAGATCATCGGGGACATCAGTCACCCCAGCCATAACTGTTACAGCTGCTTCTGTCTGGCAAACGGTACCACAGCATTAAAGCCAGGACCAGCAGGCTACAGGACAGTTTCTTTCTACAAGCCATTAGACTTTTAAATTCACGTCTGTAGATTGTGATGGAGTCATAACACAAAGATTTTTATTCCCTCACGTTGTGGGATGGATGTGAGATTTAAATCTAAATTCTCTGTTGTTTCATGAAGAGGCATGTTGATGGGGCGTAAAGGCTGGACTTTAATCTCTGCCTTTCATGAAGAGGCCACATTGACTGGGTTTGCTGTAAATATGTCACGTTTTTTTTTTGTTTGGGTACCGGTGCGATGGTAATGTTTGAGGATCTCCGTGCCCATGGCTGGCTGTGCTTCAGCAGTATTAGATTGGTCCTGACTCCAGCTCCTCCTGTGTTTCAGGTGCCGTGGCTCTGGAACTATCATGCTTTACAGAAGCAGAGAGGATATATATGCTTGTTAAAGACACTACCATCGATAGCAAACAACTCTCTGCAGTTATAATCCCTGACATTCAGGTAAATATCGCAGAACCATGTTATAAAAGGGCCAGAGGGAAATGAATCTGTGGAGTACATTGATACTGACAACTGTGGAGGCCAAGTCATTAAGTATATTTAAAGCAGAGGTTGATGGATATTTGATTAGCTAGAGCGTGACAGATTACAAAAAAAAGGCAGGAGAATGCGAATGGGACAGATAATAAATCAGTCATGATGGAATGGCAAGCAGACTTGATGGGCTGAGAGGCCTATTTCTGCTCTGATCTTTTATGGTATTATAGTCTAAAATGGCTGAAGGGCAGGGGTTGGCTCAGTGACAAACCAGGGAGGTGTCTCAGTGACAAATCAGGGAGGTGTCTCAGTGACAAATCAGGGAGGTGTCTCAGTGACAAATCAGGGTGAAGTCTCAGTGAAAAATCAGGGAGTTGTCTCAGTGACAAGTCAGGGAGATGTCTCAGTGACAATCAGGGAGGTGTCTCAGTGACAAATCAGGGAGGTGTCTCAGTGACAAATCAGGGTGAAGTCTCAGTGACAAATCAGAGAGGTGTCTCAGTGACAAATCAGGGAGTTGTCTCAGTGACAAATCAGGGAGGTGTCTCAGTGACAAATCAGGGAGGTGTCTCAGTGACAAATCAGGGAGTGGCTCAGTGACAAATCAGGGAGGTGTCTCAGTGACAAATCAGGGTGAAATCTCAGTGATAAATCAGGGAGGTGTCTCAGTGACAAATCAGGGTGAAGTCTCAGTGACAAATCAGGGAGGTGTCACAGTGACAAATCAGGGAGATGTCTCAGTGGCAAATCAGGGAGATGTCTCAGTGACAAATCAGTGAAGTGTCTCAGTGACAAATCAGGAAGTGGCTCAGTGACAAATCAGGGAGGTGTCTCAGTGACAAATCAGGGAGGTGTCACAGTGACAAATCAGGGAGGTGTCACAGTGACAAGTCAGGGAGATGTCTCAGTGACAAATCAGGGAGGTGTCTCAGTGACAAATCAGGGTGAAGTCTCAGTGACAAATCAAGGAGGTGTCTCAGTGACAAATCAGGGTGAAGTCTCAGTGACAAATCAGGGAGGTGTCTCAGTGACAAATCAGGGAGATGTCTCAGTGACAATCAGGGAGGTGGCTCAGTGACAAATCAGGGTGAAGTCTCAGTGACAAATCAGAGAGGTGTCTCAGTGACAAATCAGGGAGTTGTCTCAGTGACAAATCAGGGAGTTGTCTCAGTGACAAATCAGGGAGGTGTCTCAGTGACAAATCAGGGAGGTGTCTCAGTGACAAATCAGGGTGAAGTCTCAGTGACAAATCAGGGAGATGTCACAGTGACAAATCAGGGTGAAGTCTCAGTGACAAATCAGGGAGGTGTCTCAGTGACAAGTCAGGGAGTGGCTCAGTGACAAATCAGAGAGGTGTCTCCGTGACAAATCAGGGAGTTGTCTCAGTGACAAATCAGGGTGAAGTCTCAGTGAAAAATCAGGGAGGTGTCTCAGTGACAAATCAGGGAGGTGTCTCAGTGACAAATCAGGGAGGTGTCACAGTGACAAATCAGGGAGGTGTCTCAGTGACAAGTCAGGGTGAAGTCTCAGTGACAAATCAGGGTGAAGTCTCAGTGACAAATCAGGGAGGTGTCACAGTGACAAATCAGGGAGATGTCTCAGTGACAAATCAGGGAGGTGGCTCAGTGACAAATCAGGGAGGTGTCTCAGTGACAAATCAGGAAGTGGCTCAGTGACAAATCGGGGAGGTGTCTCAGTGACAAATCAGGGAGGTGTCTCAGTGACAAGTCAGGGAGATGTCTCAGTGACAAATCAGGGAGGTGTCTCAGTGACAAATCAGGGAGGTGTCACAGTGACAAATCAGGGAGGTGTCTCAGTGACAAGTCAGGGTGAAGTCTCAGTGACAAATCAGGGAGATGTCTCAGTGACAAATCAGGGTGAAATCTCAGTGACAAGTCAGGGAGTGGCTCAGTGACAAATCAGAGAGGTGTCTCAGTGACAAATCAGAGTGGTGTCTCAGTGACAAATCAGGGTGAAGTCTCAGTGACAAATCAGGGTGAAGTCTCAGTGACAAATCAGGGAGGTGTCTCAGTGACAAATCAGGGAGGTGTCACAGTGACAAATCAGGGAGGTGTCTCAGTGACAAGTCAGGGTGAAGTCTCAGTGACAAATCAGGGAGGTGTCTCAGTGACAAATCAGGATGAAGTCTCAGTGACAAATCAGGGAGATGTCTCAGTGACAAATCAGGAAGGTGTCTCAGTGACAAATCAGGGTGGTGTCTCAGTGACAAATCAGGGAGGTGTCTCAGTGACAAATCAGGGTGAAGTCTCAGTGACAAATCAGGGTGAAGTCTCAGTGACAAATCAGGGAGGTGTCACAGTGACAAATCAGGGAGATGTCTCAGTGGCAAATCAGGGAGATGTCTCAGTGACAAATCAGGGAGGTGGCTCAGTGACAAATCAGGGTGAAATCTCAGTGACAAATCAGGAAGTGGCTCAGTGACAAATCAGGGAGGTGTCTCAGTGACAAATCAGGGAGGTGTCTCAGTGACAAGTCAGGGAGATGTCTCAGTGACAAATCAGGGAGGTGTCTCAGTGACAAATCAGGGTGAAGTCTCAGTGACAAATCAGGGAGGTGTCTCAGTGACAAATCAGGAAGGTGTCTCAGTGACAAATCGGAGGTGTCTCAGTGACAAATCAGGGAGGTGTCACAGTGGCAAATTAGGGAGGTGGCACATTGACAAATCAGGGACTGGCACAGTGAGAAATCCAGAAGTTGACACAGTGATAAGACAGGGAGTTGGCAGTGAATTCCAACTGCTGCAGTGACAATGCAGCCAACAGTAATATCAACAAATGGTGATTTGAACGATTCATTGCAGACACTTGGATCAATTGTCCAGGATTACTGTTCAGGCTGACTACAACAGCAAAGTTTTCTAACTGTCCCCCTCACGGTGTGTTCCCCCACAGTTCCACCCCTTCCATAGTGTGATCCTCAGTACTGCCCCTCCCAGTGTGACCATCACTCAATACCACCCCCACCCCCACAGTGTGACTCCCTCAGTACCACACCCCACCCCCACAGTGTGACCCTCCCTCAGTACCACCCCCCACCCCCACAGTGACCCTCCCTCAGTACCACCCCCCACCCCCACAGTATGACCCTCCCTCAGTACCACCCCCCACCCCCACAGTGTGACTCCCTCAGTACCACCCCCCCCCACAGTGTGACCCTCCCTCAGTACCACCCCCCCTCAGTGTGACCCTCCCTCAGTACCACCCCTCCCACAGTGTGACTCCCTCAGTACCCCCCACAGTGTGACTCTCCCTCAGTACCCCCCCACAGTGTGACCCTCCCTCAGTACCACCCCTCCCACAGTGTGACCCTCCCTCAGTACCACCCCTCCCACAGTGTGACTCTCTCTCAATACCACCCCTCCCTCAGTGTGACTCCCCTCAATACCACCCCTCCCACAGTGTGACTCCCTCAGTACCACCCCTCCCACAGTGTGACCCTCCCTCAGTACCACCCCTCCCACAGTGTGACTCTCTCTCAATACCACCCCTCCCTCAGTGTGACTCCCCTCAATACCACCCCTCCCACAGTGTGACTCCCTCAGTACCACCCCTCCCTCAGTGTGACCCTCCCTCAGTACCACCCCTCCCACAGTGTGACCCTCCCTCAGTACCACCCCTCCCTCAGTGTGACCCTCCCTCAGTACCACCCCTCCCACAGTGTGACTCCCTCAGTACCACCCCTCCCACAGTGTGACTCCCTCAGTACCACCCCCTCAGTGTGACCCTCCCTCAGTACCACCCCTCCCTCAGTGTGACTCCCCCAGTACCACCCCTCCCACAGTGTGACCCTCCCTCAGTACCACCTCTCCCACAGTGTGACCCTCCCTCAGTACCACCCCTCCCACAGTGTGACCCTCCCTCAGTACCACCCCCCCACAGTGTGACTCCCTCAGTACCACCCCTCCCACAGTGTGACCCTCCCTCAGTACCACCCCTCCCACAGTGTGACCCTCCCTCAGTACCACCCCCCACCCCCACAGTGTGACCCTCCCTCAGTACCACCCCCCACCCCCACAGTGTGACTCCCTCAGTACCACCCCCCACCCCCACAGTGTGACCCTCCCTCAGTACCACCCCTCCCACAGTGTGACCCTCCCTCATTACCACCCCTCCCACAGTGTGACTCCCTCAGTACCACCCCCCACCCCCACAGTGTGACCCTCCCTCAGTACCACCCCTCCCTCGGTGTGACTCCCCTCAATACCACCCCTCCCACAGTGTGACTCCCTCAGTACCACCCCTCCCACAGTGTGACTCCCTCAGTACCACCCCTCCCTCAGTGTGACCCTCCTTCAGTACC
The DNA here is from genome assembly GCF_963921235.1 of Mobula hypostoma. Taxonomy (NCBI): domain Eukaryota; kingdom Metazoa; phylum Chordata; class Chondrichthyes; order Myliobatiformes; family Myliobatidae; genus Mobula; species Mobula hypostoma. The sequence goes on from NC_086099.1 coordinate 2,359,188, forward strand.
ACCCCTCCCACAGTGTGACCCTCCCTCAGTACCACCCCTCCCTCAGTGTGACTCCCTCAGTACCACCCCTCCCACAGTGTGACTCCCTCAGTACCACCCCCCTCAGTGTGACCCTCCCTCAGTACCACCCCTCCCTCAGTGTGACCCTCCCTCAGTACCACCCCTCCCACAGTGTGACCCTCCTTCAGTACCACCCCTCCCACAGTGTGACCCTCCCTCAGTACCACCCCTCCCTCAGTGTGACCCTCCCTCAGTACCACCCCCCCCACAGTGTGACCCTCCCTCAGTACCACCCCTCCCTCGGTGTGACTCCCCTCAATACCACCCCTCCCACAGTGTGACTCCCTCAGTACCACCCCTCCCTCAGTGTGACCCTCCTTCAGTACCACCCCCCCCACAGTGTGACCCTCCCTCAGTACCACCCCTCCCTCGGTGTGACTCCCCTCAATACCACCCCTCCCACAGTGTGACTCCCTCAGTACCACCCCTCCCTCAGTGTGACCCTCCTTCAGTACCACCCCTCCCACAGTGTGACCCTCCCTCAGTACCACCCCTCCCTCAGTGTGACTCCCTCAGTACCACCCCTCCCACAGTGTGACTCCCTCAGTACCACCCCCCTCAGTGTGACCCTCCCTCAGTACCACCCCTCCCTCAGTGTGACCCTCCCTCAGTACCACCCCTCCCACAGTGTGACCCTCCTTCAGTACCACCCCTCCCACAGTGTGACCCTCCCTCAGTACCACCCCTCCCACAGAGTGACCCTCCCTCAGTACCACCCCTCCCTCAGTGTGACCCTCCCTCAGTACCACCCCCCCCCACAGTGTGACCCTCCCTCAGTACCACCCCTCCCACAGTGTGACTCCCTCAGTACCACCCCTCCCACAGTGCGACCCTCCCTCAGTACCACCCCTCCCACAGTGTGACTCCCTCAGTACCACCCCTCCCACAGTGCGACCCTCCCTCAGTACCACCCCTCCCTCAGTACCACCCCTCCCACAGTGACTCCCTCAGTACCACCCCTCCCACAGTGTGACTCCCCTCAATACCACCCCTCCCACAGTGTGACCATCCCTCAGTACCACCCCCCCTCAGTGTGACCCTCCCTCAGTATTGCTGCTTGCACTGCGCTCTCTCGGGAGCACGCCGACTGCGTAGTGGTGCTCTATAACACCCTATTTGTGTTTTTGCTCCAGTCTTAGCAACTGGAATCAAAGAGCAATTTTAACAAAATTCAGGGATACAGCTGTATTAATTATTTTGCTTTCAGCAAATATATTTGCTGATGATTCTACAGAAACCTGACGTGTAATTGCAAATGGTGAAATTTGCTGAATGAAAAAGTGGAATTTACTGTGCTGGGGGAGGCGGCCCATTTTTTATTGCAATAATCCAGTGCTGAAATATATTTTATGCGTGATGACAATCGAACCAAAATGAACTTCTTTTACCATGAGAAGTTGCACGAAGAGTGGTACGTTAATGAGGTAACCTCATGATCTCGGTACAGCACAAATTCTTTGCAGCATTACTGCTGTGTCCTCGTATTGATGTATTGAAGAAAGCCTCACCGTTATTTTGCATGGAAGCAGCCAGAGCAACGAGATGGTTTTGACCATTGGTCTGTTTGTGTCTTGTCCGAATGTAAAGAAAAGGAATGGATGGTGTCCTGTGTATTGGGTTGTCGTATTCTGTGTTCTATATAAAATCATAAGACATAAGAGCAGAATTAGGCCATTTGGCCCATCAAGTCTGCTCTGCCATTTCACCATGGCTGATACATTTCCCTCTCAGCTCCAGTCTTCTGCCTTCTCCCCGTATCCCTTCATGCCCTGACTAATCATGAAACTATCAACCTTTGCCTTAAATATTGTCAATGGCTCGTGGCTACAAACCCCACCGCTCTCTGGCTAAGTAAATTCCTTCTCATCTCTGTTCTAAATGGATGCCCCCTTTATTTTGAGGCTGTGCCCTCTGGTCTTGGACTCCTCCACCATTGTAAGCTTACTCTCCACATCCACTCAGTTGAGGCCTTTCAATATTCTATCGGTTTCAATGAGATCCCACCTTATTCTTCAGAATCTTACAGGCCCAGAGCCTCCCAGCGCTGTTCATATGGTATGCCTTCCAGTTCCAGAATCATTTCATGGAATCTCCTTTGAACCCTCTCCAATGTCAGCACATCCTTTCTTTGATAATGGGCCCAGAACTGCTCACAATACTCCAAGTGAGGCCTTGCCAGTGCTTTATAAAGTCTCAACATTATATCCTTGCTTCTATATTCTGGGCCTCTTGAAATGAAAGCTAACACTGTATTTGCCTTCCTCATAACCAGCTCAACCTGCAAATTAACCTTTAGAGAATCCTGGACAGAACTCCCAAGTCCCTTTTGCATCTCAGATTTTTGAATTTCTCTCCATTTGGAAAATAGTCTACCTTTTTGATTCTTCTACCAAAGTGCATGACCATACACTTCCCAACACTATTCCATCTGCCACTTATTTGCCCTTTCTCCTAATCTAAGTCCTTCTGTAGCCTGTCTGCTTCCTCAACACTACCTGCCCTTCCACCTATCTTCATATTGTCCACAAACCTGGCCGGAAACCCATTAATTCCTTCATCCAAATCATTGAGATATATGGTGAAAAGAATCGGTCCCAATACCGACCCCTGTGGAACACCACTCATCACCAGCAGCCAGACAGTTCCCACTCTTTGCCTCCTGCCATTTAGCCAGTATCTTCCTTGTAACACCCAGGGCTCTTAACTTGTAAAGCAGCCTCACGTGTGGCACCTTGTTAAAGGCCTTCTGAAAATCCAAGTACACAATATCCACCAATTCTCCTTTTGTCTGTCCTGCTTGTTATTTCCTCAGAGAATTGCAATAGATTTTCAGGTAAGATTTTCCCTTGAGGAAACCATGCCGACTACAGATCATGTTGCCTCCAAGTACCCTGAGATCTCATCCTTAATAATCGACTCCAACATCTTTCCAAACACTGAGGTCAGATTAACAGGCCGAAGTGTTTGAGCTGCTCCGTTAAATAGCATTGTGGGAGAGATCAGAAAGGGAGACTGTGTTTTGATCAATGACCTCATCATTGCCTCTCCATCAGCTTAACGTGCAATGTGACTGTTCAAACTTGTGCGCTATTTGAAGTGGTAGGTTGTGTCATTGCAGAGAATAGTGAGAAGATACGATCACATTCCTGACGTGGCTTGCAAACAGAAACGTTGTCGGTGTCAGGAGGTGGGTCACTCACAGCAAGACGTACAACTCGTGTGGTTGTTCCAGTGGACTTTATGCACAGAGAGATGAAGCAGACATGGGCCTGTTTAGAGTCATAGAATTATAGTACAGCACAGAAACAGGCCCTTTGGCCCATCTAGTCCATGCCAAAACCATTTAAGCTGCCTACTCCCATTGACCTGCACTGGGACCATACCCCTCCGTATCCCTACTATCCATGCAGTTATCCAAACTTCTCTTAAATGTCAAAATCGAGCTCACATGCACCACACGCTGGAAGCTCATTCCACACTCTCACCACCCTCTGTGTGAAGAAGTTTCCCCTAATACTCACTTTAAACTTCTCACCTTTCTCACTTAACCCATGACGTCAATTTGTCGTCCCACCCAACGTCAGTGGAAATGGCCAGCTTACATTAACCCTATATATACCCCTCAAAATGTTGTATCCCTTTATCAAATCTCCTCTCAGTCTTCTATAGCCTAAAGAGTACTAGACTAACCTATTCAATCTTTCCTTATAATTCAGGTCCTCCAGACCCAGAAACATCCTTGTAAATTTTCTCTGCACTCTTTCATCCTTGTTTACATCTTTCCTGTGGGTAGGTAACCAAAACTGCACGCAATACTCTAAATTGGGCCTCGCCAATGTCTTATACAACTTCAACATAACATCCCATCTCCTGTACTCAATACATGGATTTATGAAGGCCAAAGTGCCAAAAGCTTTCTTTATGATCCTGTTTACCTGTGACACCACTTTCAAAGAACTATGGACCTGTATTTCCAGATCCCTTTGTTCTACCACACTCCTCCGTGCCCTGCCGTTCATGACCTACCCTGGTTGGCCCTACCAAAGTGCAGAACCTCGCACTTGTTTGCATGAAATTCCATCTGCCATTTTCAGCTCATTTTTCCAGCTGATGCAGATCCTTGTGCAAGCCATGATAGTCTTCCTCACTGTCCACTACACCCCCAATCCCGGTGTCATCCGCAAATTTGTTGATCCAGTTAACTATATTATCATCCAAATAAAAGGTTTCAAAGGTACATTTAATGTCAGAGAAATGTATACAATATCCATCCTGAAATGCTTTTTCTTCCCAACCATCCACAAAAACAGAGGAGTGACCCAAAGAATGAATGACAGTTAAATGTTAGAACCCCAAAGCCCCCCTCAGTTCCCCCCTCCCACACGTAAGCAGCAAAGCAATGATCCCCCTCCCCGACCAACAAAAAAAAGCATCGGTACCCTCCACCGAGCACACAAGCGTGCAGCAAAGCAGGAATAAAGATACAGACTTGCAGTACCCCAAAGACAACTCATTCACCTGGTAATTCGACATACCTGAGGCGCTCTCTCTCCCCCTAATAAGGGGAAAGAGATGTCTCCGTTTCACAGTGAGAGGGGAGACGTAACGAACAACTCACTGATTATGATGTTAAAAGTCAGTAGAGTTGCTTTCTTCGAGCTGTGTGCCCAAAGAACTCGGGTCTCTGGGCACACAGCCAGCAGCCAGCTTGCTCCTTCGATCTTCCGTCTCCCACGACACACCGATTTCCTGCAGAAACACTGACCCCCTCCAGAGCCACAAAATCCCGGAACTCCGAAGGCGAGCTAATCTAGGCATATGGAATAACGGCCATCATTGATATAGATGACAAACTAACAAAGGACCCAGCACTGATCCCGGCAGCATACCACCAGTCACAAGCCTCCAGTCAGAGAGGCAACCCTCTATTACCACTCTCTGGCTTCTCCCACAAAGCCAAAGTCTAATCCAATTTAATACCTCATCCTGAATGCTGAGTGACTGAACCTTCCTGACCAGCCTCCCATGCGGGACCTTGTCAAATTCCGTAATACACAATATGGGTGTAGGATCTCATCTCTTGAAATGCTCTGTATTGTGGTAGTCCACAGTTGGGGAGACACAGCAGAGTTCAAGTCCATTAAAGCTGGTATGTGAATTGGGAAATCCGATCAACCAGTTGTAATCGTTCCAGTGACTCCAGAAATGCGTGAGTTTCTGGGAAAAATGAGGAAGGTGCAGGATAGATGTATTCCAAAAACAAAGAAATACTCAAATGGCGAAATAGTACAACCATGGTTGACAAGGAAAGTCGATGCTAATTATAACCCTCGGTTTGGCTAGCGGCTTAATCTAGGGAAAGTCAGCCCCCGGCCCGGCCAAATTTAAGAAATCTTGTTTGGGTGGATGCTGAGTGATGTGTTCCTCTGTTACAAATCAGTACCATGAAGTAACAAACAGTACACAATATGTGATTAAACGATTGAGCTTTATAATTCTTAATTTGACTATACGGTTAGTAAAGAAACAAAAATAAGAAAAGGGCCCCTTCTCATGAAACAGTCTAATGCACAACTTTAGAGCTCACGGTTCCGTCCATTTGTTTCCTGTCGACCTCCTCCGAATGTAGCCGACCCTCGGACCCTCGCTCCAAGTTCACTCCGTCCGGCGGTCTGCCAGCTCTCTCCGTTCGTGTCTTCTCTCCTCATCTCTCCCTGACAAAAAACACGAAATCCCTGCTCCCAGACCCACAAGAAAGATCAACATGCCTCTCATTCAGCACACATTCCAAAGCCCCGTTATCTCCAGTCATAACCCAAACATTGCTGCTACAGAGAAACCATTACCTCAGCAGTGAAACATTACAGAGAGGCCATTACATTAGCAGTGAAACATTACAGCGCGTTACGTAATGTAAAAAAAAAGAGAGGGCACGTAACAAGGCAAAAATTTGCGGGAAGATCGAGGATTGGGAAGCTTTTAAAAACCTACAGAGAGCAACTAGAAGAATTATTAGGAGAGAAAAGATGAAATATGAAAGCAAGCCAGCAAGCAATATCAAAGTGGAGAGTAAAAGCTTTTCAAAAGTTTCAAAGGTTTTAAAGATATATTTAATGTCAGAGAAATGTACATCCTGAAATTCTTTTTCTTTGCAACCATCCACAAAAATGGAGTGCCCCAAAAAATGAATGACAATAAAATATCAGAACCTCAAAGCCCCCCTCAGTTCCTCCCACCCATGCGTAAGCAGCAGTAAAGCTTTTTCAAGTAAAAAATATAAGAAAGATGAAAGTGGATATAGATTGCTCGAAAGTGAGGCTGAAGAAATAATAACAGGGACAAGGAGATGGCAGATGAACTAAATGAATAATTTGCATCAGGCTTAAACAGAAAAACATAGAAATCTACAGCACATTACAGGCCTTTCAGCCCACAATGTTATGCCGACTACGTAACCTACTCTAGAAACCACATAGAATCTCCCGACTGCAGAGCCCTCTATTTTTCGAAGCTCCGTGTACCTATTTAAGAGTCTCTTAAAGGGCACAGTTGTATCTGCCTCTACCAGTGTCACTGCCAGTGATGTCCACCCACCCACCAATCTCTGTGTGAAAAACTTACCTCTGACATCCCCTTCTTCCTACTTTCAAGCACCTTAAAACTATGACCTCTCGTGCTAGCCATTTCAGCCTCGGAAAAAAAGCCTCTGGCCAGCCACACGATCAATGCCTCTCATTTATACGCCTCTCATTTATACATCTCTATCAGGTCACCTCTCATCCTCCGTCGCTCCAAGAAGAAAAGGCCAAGTTCACTCACCCTATTCTCATTAGGCATGCTCTCCAATCCAGGCAACATCCTTGTAAATCTCCTCTGCACTCTCTCTACAGTATCCACATCTTTCCTGTAGTGAGGTGACCAGAACTGAACACAGTACTCCAAGTGGGGTCTAACTAAGGTCTTATATAGCTATAACAGCTCTTGAACTCAATCCCACGGTTGATGAAGGCTAACACACCCTACACCTTGTTAACAATACTGTTAACCTGCTCACCAGCTTTGAGTGAACTATGGACACAGACCAAGATCTCGCTGATCCTCCACACTGCCATGAGTCTTACCATTAATATTATATTATATCTTCAAACTTGACCTACTGAAATCAACCATTTCCCACTCATCTGGGTTGAACTCCATTTGCCACTTTACACTTCAGTTCTGCACCCTATTGGTGTCCCACTGTAACCTCTGACAGCCCTCCAGACAATCCACAACACCCCCAACCTTTGTGTCAACAGCAAACTTACTAACCCACCCTTCTACTTCCTCATCCAGGTCATTTATAAAAATAATGAAGAGGAGGGGTCCCAGAACAGATCCCTGTGGAACACCACTGGTCACCAACCTCCATGCAGAATACAAACCACCTGTAGCCACCCTTTACCTTCTGCAGACAAGCCAATTCTGGATCCACAAAGCAAGGACTTGGGTCCATGCCTCATTATTTTCTGAATAAGCCTCACATGGGGAACCTTATCAAATGCCTTACTGAAATCCATATACACTATATCCTCTGCTCTACCATCATCAATGTGTTTTGTTACATCCTCAAAATATTCAAGGCTCGTAAGGCACAACCTGCCCTTGACAAAGCCATGCTGACTATCCCTCATCAGATTATGTCTCTCCAAATGCTAATAAAACCTGTTTCTCAGGATCTTCAACAACTTGCCCACCACTGAAGTAAGACTCTCTGGTTTATAATTTCTTGGGTTATTGCTACTCCCTTTCTTGAACAAGGGAACAACAGTTGCAGCCTTCCAATCCTCTGGTATCTCTCCTGTCCCTGCAAAAATCATCACCAGAGGCTCAGCAATCTCCTCCCTCATTCCCTACAATAACCTGGGTATATCTCATCTGGTCCAAGCGACTTATCTAACTTTATACCTTTCAAAAGCTCCAGCACAACCTCTTTCTTAATGTCTATACTCTCAAGCTTTTCAGTGTGCTGTAAGTCATCCCCACAATTGCCAAGGTCCTTTTCACTGGTGAATACTGAAGCAAAGTATTCATGAAGTACCTCCTCTACATCCTCTGGCCCCATGCACATGTTTCCACTCTCACTCCTGACTGGTCCTATTCTCACACGGCTCGTCCTGTTGCTCTTCACATACTTGTAGAATGCCTTGGGGTTTTCCTTAATCCTGCTCACCAAGGGCTTCTCATGGCCCCTTCTTGCTCCCCTAATTCCATTCTTGAACTCCTTCCTGGCATCCTTGTACTTTTCTGGAGCTCTAACAGTACCTAGTTTCTTGAACCTTTTGTAATTTGTTCTTTTCTTCTTAACTAGATTTTCTACATACTTTGTACACCATGGTTCTTTAACCCTACCATCCTTTCCCTGCCTCAATGGAACATACCAATGCAGAACGCCATGCAAATGTTCCCTGAACATTTGCCACATTTCTGCCGTGCATTTCCCTGAGAACATCTGCTCCTAATTTATGTTCCCAAGTTCCTGCTTGATAGCATCATATTTCCCCTGTTACGTACCCCGTAACTGGGTTGCCAAACCAGCAGAAATGGATCACTCAGTTGGAGTCTGGAGTACTAGAACTAAGAAAGTTTTATTAAAGAAACAAGCAACACAGTAATCGAAAGGATAATAAATGCAACAGTTCAGTGATGATAAACACACATGTGCACAGAATTAAGATAACAGCATCAATCAAGCTCTATCGTTGTCTAGGGGTAAATGACCAATTTCAAAATGACTCAAAGTTCAGTCCAGTTTAGTAGTTCAGTTCGCAGTAATCGTTGCCATGGCGGTGGACAATGTGGGGGAAGAGAGAGATAGAATAGGAACAACTCATCATTCAGAACGGCTTCACTCACAGACCAGCAGGATGGCTCACAGACCAGCGAGATGGCTCACAAACAGCTTTTTGGGCGGGTCCTTGGTGATGTCACCTGAGGTCACCGACTGTGACCCCTCCTCCAGATGCGGTCGATCCTCTGCAGTGAACCCGGCACCCAGGCAAGGGCGGACACACACCGGGTTCCCGCTGATCGTACCTTTCCACCCTTGTCGTTGTCCGGTACTTCTCACCCACTCATGAGAAGCGCACCGCTTCCAGGGTCTCGTTACCTCGGGTGGCGTGTGTGTCTGTCTTAGCGAACCTGTCCCTTTTTATCCCCCTGCTGGGGTATCGCCTGTCCATCACTTCAAACAGTTCAGGGTTCAAAGGGGGGAGCCGCTCCAGACAGCTCTTCCTCCCACATCCCTTCATTACACATCTCCAGACGCTGCTCCATTGTTCCTTATCTCTCCTTCCCCTGAGGGCAGGTGGCAGACCAACTGCTGATGCCACTGATGCTAGCCCAGGCCAGCAAACATCTTAATTTTATGTGTATTCTCGTAACACCCCCTACCCCAATTAAATGTTTTCTCAACTTGTCTGCTCCTTTCCCTCTCCAGCGCTATGGTAAAGGAGGCAGAGTTGTGATCACTACCTCCAAAATGCTCTCCCACTGAGAGATCTGACACCTGACCAGGTTCATTTCCCAATACCAGATCAAGTACAGCCTCTTCTCTAGTTGGCTTATCTACATATTGTGCCAAGAAACCTTCCTGAACACACCTAACAAACTCCACCATCGAAACTCCTTGCTCTAAGGAGATGCCAGTCAACATTAGGAAAGTTAAAACCACCTATCACAGCAACCCTATTATTATTGCACTGTACCAGAATCTGCCTCCCTATCTGCTCCTCAATGTCTCTGATACTATTGGGTGGTCTTTAAAAACACCCAGTAGAGTTATTGCCCCCTTCCTGTTTCTGGCTTTCACTCACACTGACTCAGTAGACAATCCCTCCATGACTTCCTCCCTTTCTGCAGCCGTGATACTGTTGCTGATTATCAATGCCACTCCCCCACCTCTTTTGCCTTCCTCCCCGTCCGTTTTGAAACATTGAAAGCCCGGAACACTCAGCAGCCCTTCTTGCCCCTGAGTAATTCAAGTCTCTGTAATGGCCACAACGTCATAGTTCCACGTATTGATCCATGCCATAAGTGCATCCACCTTGTTTAAAATACTCCTTACATTGAAATAGAGACATCTCAAACCGTCTGCCTGAGTGTACCTTTGCTTATCCTTCCTTACAAACTCTCTACAAGCTGTCTCTACTTTGCACCAACGGCCCCATCCTCTGCCTCTTCACTTCGGTTCCTGCCCCCTGCAAATCTAGTTTAAACCCTCACCAATACCATCAGCAAACCTCCCTCCCAGGATATTGGTTTCCCTCCAGTTCAGGTGCAACCCGTCCCACTTGTACAGGTCTCTCCTTCCCTAGAAAATATTCCAATGATCCAAGAACTTGAAACCCTGCCCCCTGCATCATCTTCCCAGGCACTCCTTCATCTGCACTATCTTCCTGTTCCGACCTTCGCAAGCTCATGGCACTGGGAGTAATCCAGAGATTACCACCTTTGAGGTCCTGCTCTTCAGCGTCCTTACTAACTCCCTAAAATCACTTCTACCCCTCTCTTGCCTGTGTCATTGATATCAACGTGTGCCACGACCTCTGGCTGTTCACACTCCCCTTCAAAAATATTATGCAACCGCTCAGAGACATCCTGGACCCTAGGACTCAGGGGGCAACACACTATCCTGGTGTCTCTTTTCTGCCACAGAATCTCCTGCCTGTCCCCCTAACTATTGAGTCCCCTATGACTATTGTTACGCCTGACTTCACCCTACCCTTCTGAAGCTCAGAGCCGACCACAGTGCTATTGGCCTGGCTGTGGAGGACACCAGCAGGGTGCCAGATGTTGAAGGGTGTGAGGGAAGAGAAGTGGGTACAGGTACTATTACAAGAGACAAGGTGCACAGAAAGCTAAAAGGCCTAAGGGTACATAATTCACCCAGACCAGATGAACTGCACCCTACGATTCTGAAAGAGGTAGCAGTAGAGACTGTGGAGGCATTGGTAACGATCTTTCAAAAATCATTGGACTCTGGCATGGTACCAGAGGATTGGAAAATTGCAAAGTCACTCCACTCTTTCTGCTTCTAAGTGGAAAGGAAAATGGGGAGAAAATCCAGGAACCTGAGATGCAGAGGAACTTGGGAGTCCATGTGTACAACACCCTGAAGGTAACTTGCATGTGGAGTTGGTGATTAGGAAGGCAATTGTATTGTTCGCATTCATTACAAGAGTTCTTCAATACAAGAGCAGGGATGTGATGCTGAGTCTCTATAAGGCACCAGTGAGGCCTCATGTTGAGTATTGTGAACAGTTTTGGGCTCCTCGTCTCAGGAAACAATGGACTGGCATTGGAGAGGGTTCAAAAGAGATTCACAAGGAGGATTCCAGGAATGAAAGGGTGATGAGGAATATTTGATGGCTCTGGGTCTGTACTTGCTGGAATTTAGAAGGATTGGGGTGGGGGGGAATCTCATTGAAACTTTTGTGACAGGGTAGTTGTGGAAAGGACATTTCCCATGCTAGGGGAGGCTAGGGCAAGGGGGCACAGCCTCAGGATCGAGGGGTGTCCATTCGAAACAGAGATGCGGAAAAATTTCTTTAGCCAGAGAGTGATGACTTTGTGGAATTTGTTAACCACAGGCAGCTGTGGACGCCAGGTCATTGGGTGTATTTAAGACAGAGATTGATAGGTCATGATTGGACATGGGGTCAAAGGCTATGGGGCTGGTGGGGGGGGGGCGGAGGATCAGCTATGATTGAATGGCGGAGCAGACTCAATGGGCCAAGTGGCTTAATTTTGCTAGTCTTTCTTATGGTCTTATATTGCAAATAGAATGCATAACAAGTAGTGAGGTCGTGTTCATGTCCGTTCAGAAATCTGATGGTGGTGGGAAGAGGCTGTTCCTGAAATGCTGACTGTCTGGCTTCAGGATCCTGTACCACCTCTTTGATAGTAGAAATGAGAAGAGGGCATGTCCTGGGTAATGGAGAGTCCTTAATGATGGATGTTGCCGTTATGAGTCATCCTGCTGGGGAAGCTAGTGTCGATGATGGAGTTAGATGAATTTACAACTTTGTGCAGCTTTTTCAATCCAGTGCAGTGGCCCCTCCATACCAGTTAGTTAGTTAGGGTACATCTGTAGAAACCTGTGAGTGTCTTTGGTGACATACTCAGTCTTCTCAAACTCCTGATGAAATATAGCTGCTGTCGTGGCCGTGACATTAAACATTGAAGGAACTAGAATAGGTATGTTGCAGGGCTTTCATTGTGAAATTTTTCATTGATAATCATTTTTTGAGGAAAAAGTAAGCAAGTACAATCCAGGGAATAAAAAGAAATTTTCTCCTTTAGTTAAATTATCTGTGTGCAAGTTTACAATTTGATTTTAAGTTGAAATTGTTTAATGAAGTGGCAACTAAGTGGTATTGTCTAACTTCAAATGATAGCTACAGAAACTTTGCAAGATGTTTAAGTGAATGATACAAATTCTAAGGATCCCATGCCCATTATATTCCCAGGAGACAAATGAACTTTTATTTATGATTTTTCAATTGAAAAGTTGCATCATTGTGACTTCTTGTTTTCTGTTCTACCATTTTCTTGTCATCAGCTGCTTTCCCAAGCGATACCTGGTAAGTGTTGGTTTGTAGATTCTAGACGAGGGAGCTATGTATGTCTGTAATGTCTGCCTTAGATGGTGTAGAACATGTACGTCTATTGTTGGATCTGTCCACATGAAATGTTCCTTTTGAAGGGAGCTGAGCAGTTTCACCAACAGACTCCTGACATCTGAAGATCAGTTGAAGAAAGTACTTTGTGAGTGGATTAGAGGGCAAGACCTCTGGCCCTGACCTCATGAACTGTATGGTGACAATGCTATAAACCTCTGATCGGCATTCATTTAATAACCAGGTTAATAGCAACAATACATTTATTCTATTGTATTCATATCTCCATTAAACAGAACCTCCAATATTTATATCCTGGGGCACCGCAGTCGCACGATGCTATTGCCGCTCAGGGTGTTCTGCAGTTCTGAGTCCCATTCTGGTGCTGTCTGTAAGGCGTTTGTACACTCTCCCTGTGAACCGTGCTCTCGTTTCCTCTCACACTCCACACATGTACTAGTTAGTAGCTTAACTGTCCCGTGATTTATCTAGTGTTAAACAGGTGGGTTTCTGGGCAGTGTGGCTCGTCTGGCTGAAAGGGCTTATTCTACGCTCTGTCTCTAAATAAAATATCAAAGCATAAGCAATATTTAAACATACACTGTTGCCTCTGCCAAAACTTAACTGGACCAGATAGTGTAGGTAGTAGAGCAGAACAAAGCTGGTGAGTGATTCACCCCGAGCTTTCAGAATCAGAATCAGATTTAATATCACTGATGTATCTTGTGAAAATTGGTGTTTTGCAGCAGCAAGATGTTGCACTACATAATTATAGAAACACTGTAAATTACAATCAGAAATTTACGTATTGTTACATAAGTAGTGCAAAAAGAGAGCAAAAAATAAATAGTGAGTGTACATGGATTCATTGTCCATTCAGAAATCTGCTGGCGGAGGGGAAGAACTTGTTTCTGAAATGTTGAGTGTGTGTCCGGAGACTCCTGTGCCACCTCCGCGATGGTAGATATGAGAAGGGATCCGGCATGGTGGGTCCCTAACGACGGTTGCTGTCCTCTCGCGGGATTGCCTTTTGAAGCTGTCCGTGATGGAGTTTTCACACAGCATATGAGCAGCAGAGGGTGAAATGTCCTGCACTTGTATGTGAAGCCTCATGATGCTGAACAGAGGAGTCCATTGATGAGAAATGCATCGAGCCGATAAATAAGCATTACTTTCACCACTCCACAGTAGCTGTGTTGTGTGCCTTGTACCTTGTTGCAACCTCTACCAGTCCACAACCTGTACGAGAATCCTGCAGTTATCACATCAGTCACATTCCTTATTCTTTCCCCTAAATTATTCTGCCCATCAGCTCAATCCCTGATTGAATCTGTTTCCATCACCCTTAAAGGGGATGAGTTTCACATTATAACTATTCTTTCAAAAATAAGATCCTTCCTTTCTCTCATTCCTTTGATGACATTTATAAACATTTGTTCCTGAGTCTTTGAATTCTCCACTGTGTAACAACATTCACACTATTCTCCTTTCTAGACCAGTCATAATCCTACACAACTTTTTAATCCTCCTCTCTCCAAGGAGAAGAGGCCCAGCTTTCCAAGCTGACTTTATATTGGAAATTGTCCAACTGGAAATGATTATTGTAAATAAAACACTCTGGTTTCATCGGCTGCGTACGTCTAGGGAAGACAGTCTCCGGCTCTGACAAACGTGTGAGATCGCGGCGTGATTCCACCCCAAACCCCCGGTTTGTGTGGATGTTGTGTAATTCGTTATTCTGTTACAAATGAGTGCCATGAACTAACAGAGGGAACACAGCACACAATTAAAAGATTTAGCTTTATAATTCTTAATTTGACTAAAGGGTTAGTAAAGAAAAGGGCCCATTTTAATGAAACGGTCTAATGTGCATAAGTTGGAGCTCACGGTTTCCCCAAGTCACCGGTCCTCAATCAATCACCCCAGGCTTCAACGAATCATGCGATCTCTTCTCTTCGGTGTCTTCTCTCTTCGTCTCTCTCTCTCTCTAACAAAAGCCCCAAGCTCAACCTTAGTGTCCCTCACCAGAGAAACCTCCCCTTAATCTAACCGTCCTAACTGGATGGCACACGATCCTCCTATCTCTTATCTTCGACAGTAACCCAAGCCTAAGCAGCCCGCACAGAACAGCGTAACAGTAAAAAAATATGAACCAGGGCATTACATAAATTTTTGCTCTGCACCCTCCCTTGACCACAGTTGTTAACTGATTCTTTTACTAGCATTGCAACTCAACTTACTGAGTCATTTCAGATTTCCAGTATTTGAAGTGTTTTATTTTTAATTACTGATAACATTTCTGTGTACTCTGTGTAATTTGAGGTAATTTTATTTTTGTTTGACTGTAGTAATTGAGTAGCATCTATGTGACAAGTCATTTAACTGCTCTTTACCTCACACACAAGCTCACCGGACTGAGGCTTTGGATCCGATTTGAAGTACACCAAGGTTCGTGTCACTGTCCTTACAGCACCTACTGGTGATTGAATCGCTGCAACGAACAGTCAGCCGCAGCGGCTCTGTGGGGAGAGAGGAATTGTCCACAATGATAAGACAAGAAATGATGTATTGTTTGTCCTGGTTTACTGTTTACCTGTGCTGCACTCAACCTGCATTTTAACTGATATTTTATTCACTGATTTATGGTAATATTTTGTTTTATGTGTGGATGCACGGTAGTCTGGAGGAATGTTGTTTCATTTGGTTGCATGTGTGTACAGTCAGATGACAATAAACTTGAACTTGATTTCATCAATTACTTAAGAATGTCGAAAGTATCGTCAGTAAGTTATCAGATGACATTAAGATGGTGTTGTAGACTGTGAAGAAAGTTATCAAAAATTACAGGGCTCTTGATCGGCCTTGACCTGGATAAGAGCGGATGTTATATGTTGGAAAGTAAAATCCAGGTAGGACCTTCACAATGAATGGACCGGCCCTGGGGAGTGTTGTAGCACAGAGGGACCTTGGCTTACAAGCACATGGTTCCGTGAATGTGGTTAGCAGGGTGATGAAGAAGGCTTTCGGCCATGACCTTCACAGGTCAGGGTATTGAGTATAAAAATTGAAAAGTTATGCTGTGGTTGTACAAGGTGCTGGTGAAGTTGCACTTGGAGTTTTGTTCAGTTTTGTTCAGTTTTGTCGCCCTGCTACAGGAAAGATGATATTAAACTAGAAAGAGTACAGAAAGGATTTACAAGCCATATCGTCAGGACTTGAACGACTGAGTTATACAGAAAAGTTGGACAGGCTGGGACTTTATTCGTCAGAGCGTTGGAAACTTTATAGAGGTTTGTAAAATCTGGATCGTGTGAACGCAGTTGGATTTCTTTTCCCAAGATTGGAGAATTAAGAACCAGAGGGCATGTTTAAGGTGAGAAGGTGGGGTACCACGGTAGCGTAGTGGTTGGTACAATATTACACCTTGGGGCAACGGAGTCTGAGTTCAATTCTGGAGTTGTCTGAGGAGTTTGCATGTTCTCCCCTAAACTGCGTGGGTTTCCTTCAACAGTCCAGAGACGTACCGGTTAGTAGGTGAATTCATCATTGTAAATTGCCCTGCGATTAGATTGGTAAGTTGCTGGTCATCGTGGTTCTTTGGGCTAGAAGGCTCTGTTTCATGCTGTTTCCCTAAATAAAATAAATAAAAATGTAAGAGGAAATTGATGGGCAACTTTTACACAAAGGCTGGCATCTATGTGGATTCAGCTGCCAGGGGAAAGTTGCAATAACAACTTTTCAAAGACAGTTGGTCAGGTACCTGGACTGCAAAGCTTTAAAAGGTTATGGGCCAAATGGCATTTGCTTCTGTTGGGTGTCATGGTTGGTATGGCCCAGTTGGGCTGACGGGCCTGTATCCTCACTGTGTAACTCGAAGTTTGTCCACGTGGGCTTGAGCAAGGCGTTTGACAAGGTCCCACATGGGAGGTTGGTCAAGGAGGGTCAGTCACTCAGCATTCAAGATGAAGTAGTCATAGAGAAGTACAGCACAGAACAGACCCTGTGGCCCATCTAGTCTATGTGGAAAACCATTTAACCCGCCTAATCCCATCAACCTACACTGGGACCATAGCTCTCCATATCCCTCCTATTCAGGTACCTATCCAAACTTCTCTTAAACATTGAAATCGAACTCGCATGCACCACTTGTGCCGGCAGCTCATTCCACACTCTCACCACCCTCTGAGTGAAGAAGATTCCTTTCATGTTCCCTTTAAACCCTTCACCTTTCACCTTTCACCTCTGTACATAGTCCCACCCAACCTCAGTGGCAAAAGCCTGCTTGCATTTACCCTATCTATACCCCTCATAAATTTGCATACCTCTGTCAAACCTCCTTTCAATCTTCTAAGTTCCAAAAAGAATAGTCCTAACTTTTATTCATCCTGAATGCCAAGTGACTGAACCTCCTTGACCAGTAAACTGGACTCGGCATTGGCTTTGTGGGAGAAGCCAGAGAGTAGTAGTAGATGATTGCCTCTCTGACTGTAGGCCTGTGCAAATGGTGTGCTGCTAACTCGATTTCAATATTTAAGAGAAGTTTGGATAGCTACATGGATTGTAGGGGTATGGTCCCTGTGCAGGTCAATGGAAGCAAGCAGTTTAAATGGTTCTGCATGGACGAGATGGGCCGAAAGGCCTGCTTCTGTGCTCTACTTTTTCCATGACTGTATAATACGATGTTTGACTGTAATTCCTCCTCTCCCCCCACCACAGATACTGCTCGACCTGTTGAGTCCCTTCAGCCAATTGATTATTGCTCCAGGTTCCAGGTCTCCTAATGTTTAATTTTCTTAAACATTTATCACTAAAATAGAAAGACCTTATGGGATGTACCAAACATGAATTGTGTGCATCAGTTACATTTTATGTGCTTAATGTTTCCCCAGTGGTGTAAGCTGGTGATTTGTCAGCAAATAATTCTCACTCAAACCTGTGCAAAGTGATCATTCATTTTACTTGTTATGTCCAAGAAATAATGTGTGTTTTGAGTTTGGTTCACAGTTCCTGACAGTCACTATGGTCTTTAGCCACTTATCCTCACTGTACAGGTTTGGAATCCATGAATATTCCTGACAGAGACATTAATAACTTGCTTTATTTTCAGGTCTCACAGCTGCCCCCAGATTCCTACCCTCTCCTTTTGTTTGTGAATCCAAAAAGTGGCGGACTGAAAGGCCGAGAGCTGCTGTACTGTTTCCGGAAGCTTCTGAATCCTCATCAGGTCTTTGACCTTACAAATGGAGGGCCTTTGTCTGGGTAAAGTATCAGTTTGTAGAGGATATCTTTGACAAACAAGGAAATGGAATTGTTAAAGATATATAACGTGCAATGAGGATATGAAATTGTAAAGATATTTGTGTGTGGTATGAAGTTATTTATTGATCTTGTACAGAATGCACGTTGTCATCATCTTCACAGTGCACATTAGACAGAGATCTCAGTCACCCCACCAGTTGGAGTGGCTCGAAGACAAAGGGCAATTAGGCAAGTTGGCCTATCATGTCTCTTCTGCCATTTCATCATGGCTGATTTATATTCCCCTCAGCCCCTGTCTTCTCCTTTGATGCCCTGACTAATCAAAAACCTATCAATCTCTGCTTTAAATATACTCAATGAGTAAGCCTCCACAGCAGCCTGTGGCAACAAATTCCACAGATTTACCACCCGCTAGCTAAAGAAATTCCTCTTCACCTTTGTTCTAAATGGACATCATTCTATTCTGAGGCTGTGCTGACTGGCCTTAAACCCACCCACCATAGGAAAAATCCTCCTCACATCTACTCTATCGTAACCTTTCCATATTTAATAGGTTTCAGTGAGATTCCCCCCACCATTCTTCTAAACTTGTGAGTACAGGCCGAAAGCTATCAAATGCTCCTCAGAATCAGAATCAGTTTTATTATCACCGGCATGTGACGTGAAATTTGTTAACTTAGCAGCAGCAGTTCAGTGCAATACATAATATAGCAGAGAGAGAAAAAAAAATAATAAATACAATAAAAATAATAATAATAATAAACAAGTAAATCAATTATGTATATTGAACAGATTTTTAAAATGTGCAAAAACAGAAATACTGTATATTAAAAAAAGTGAGGTAGTGTCCAAAGCTTCAATGTCCATTTAGGAATTGGATGGCAGAGGGGAAGAAACTGTTCCTGAATCGCTGAGTGTGTGCCATCAGGCTTCTGTACCTCCTACCTGATGGTAACAGTGAGAAAAGGGCATGCTCTGGGTGCTGGAGATCCTTAATAATGGACACTGCCTTTCCGAGACACCGTTCCCTAAAGATGTCCTGGGTACTTTGTAGGCTAGTACCCAAGATGGAGCTGACTAGGTTTACAACCTTCTGCAACCATTGTTGGGATCATTCTCGTGAACCTTCTCTGGACCCACTCCGGTTCCAGCAAGTCCTTTCCTAAGATAAGGGGCATAAAAACATCTTACAATGCTCCAAGTGTAGTCTGACCAATGCCTTATAAAGCTTGCTGTTATATTCTAGTCCTCTCAAAATGAATGCTAACATTGCATTTGCCTTCTGTGCCACTGACTCAACATGCAAGTTAACCATCAAGGAATCCTGCACAAGGACTGCCAAGTCCCTGTACACCTTCTACTTTTGAATTTTGTTCCTGTTTAGAAAATAGTCTACACCCTTATTCCTTCTACCAAAATGCGTGAACATATCTCAATTGTGGGAAAGTTATTGGAAGGTATCCTGAGGGACCAAATATTTAAGTATTTGGACAGACGAGGACTGATTAGGGATAGTCAGTGTGGCGTCATGTTTGGTAGGTCATGCCTAACCAATCTTAGAGTTATTCAAGGAAGTTACCAGAAAAATGCACGATCTTGAAATTCAGCTACAGATTGGCGAGTATGATATTGTGGCTATCTCTGAAACTTGGCTAAAGGATGGCTGCCATTGGGAGCTGAATGTCCAAGGATATACAGTGTATCGGAAAGATAGGTTAGGAGGCAAAGGGGGTGGTGTGGCCCTCTGTATAAGAAATAATATTAAATCATTAGAAAGGGATGACATAGGATCGGAAGGTATAGAATCTCTATGGATTCAGTTAAGAAATGGCAAGGGTAAAAGGACCCTAATGGCAGATGTATACAGGCCTCCAAACAGCAGCTGGGATGTGGATTACAAATTACAGCAGGAGATCAGAAGGGCAATGCCATGATAATCATTGGGGATTTTCACATGAAAGTGGATTGGGAAAACCAGATCAGTACTGGACCTCGACAGAGAATTTGTAGAATGTCTAAGGGATGGGTTTTCAGAACAGCTTGTTGTTGGGCCCACTAGGGGATCAGCTGTGTTGGATTGGGTGTTGTTCAGTGATCCAGAGGTGATAAGAGAGTTTAAGATTAAGGAATCCTTAGGGAACATGATCATAATATGGTCAAGTTCACTTTAAAATTTTAGAAGGAAAACTAAAATCCAATGTGTTGGTAGTTCAGTGGAATAAAGGAAATTACAATGGCATGAGGGGGGAACTGGCCAAAGTTGACTGGAAAGGGACTCAAGCAGGAAGGACAGCAGAGCAGAAATGGCTGGAGTTTCTGCGAAAAATAAGGGAAATGCAAGAAGAAATAAAAAGAAATTTTCGAATGGACGAAGGACACTACGGTGGCTGACAAGTGAAGTCAGAGCCAAAGTAAAAGCAAAAGAGAGGGCATACAAGGAAGCCAAAGCTAGTGGCAAGATAGAGGATTGGGGAGCTTTTAAAAACTTGCAGAAGGAAACTAAGAAGGTCATTAAAAAGGAAAAGATGAATTATGAAAGGAAGCTGGCGACTAATATCAAAGAAGATACTAAAAGCTTTTTTAAGTATTTAAAGACCATAAGACAAAGGAGCAGAAGTCGGCCATTCAGCCCATCGAGTCTGCTTCGCCATTCTCCCATTTAGTCCCACTCCCCCGCCTTCTCACCATAACCTTTGATGCCCTGGCTACTCAGATACCTATCAATCTCTGCCTTAAATACACCCAATGACTTGGCCTCCACTGCTGCCCGTGGCAACAGATTCCATAGATTCACCACCCTCTGGCTAAAAAAATTTCTTCGCATCTCTGTTCTGAATGGGCGCCCTTCAATCCTCAAGTCATGCCCTCTCGTACTAGACTCCCCCATCATGGGAAACAACTTTGCCACATCCAAACAAGAGGAATTCTGCAGATGCTGGAAATTCAAGCAATACACATTAAAGTGGTAAACGCAGCAGGCCAGGCAGCATCTCTAGGAAGAGGTACAGTCGACGTTTCAGGCTGAGACCCTTTGTCAGGATTAACTGAAGGAAGAGTTAGAAAGAGATTTAAAAGTGGGAGGGGGAGGGGGAGATCCAAAATGATAGGAGAAGACAGGAGGGGGAGGGATGGAGCCAAGAGCTGGACAGGTGATCACGTTCCAAGAAAGGATATATGGCTGTGATAGCGAGTCTGAGTCAAAATGTAGTCGAAAAGTTGAAGAGCAGAAGAAATTACAGATGAGGAGCAGTGAGACCGAAGAAACTTGTTTGCATTTTTAAATTCACTACTGCGAAGCCTCTTCCGGTGATGCCTACACTGAAGAAGTTTCACAGTGAACTAAATCATGTTATGATCACTGTCTCCTAAGGGTTCCTTCACCTCAATCTCTCTAATCACCTCTGGTTCATTACACAATACCCAGTCCAGTACAGCCGATCCCCTAGTGGGCTCAACAACAAGCTGTTCTAAAAAGCCATCTCGCAGACGTTCTACAAATTCTCTCTCTTGAGATCCAGTGCCGACCTGATTTTCCCAATCCACTCGCACGTTAAAATCCCCCACAATTATCAATACACTGCCCTTCTTACCAAAAAAGTCACGCTTCCCCCTCTGCCTACCTTCCTATCCTTCCGATACACCGTGTATCCTTGGACGTTCAGCTCCCAGAGACATGCATCCTTTAGCCAGGTCTCAGTGATGGCCACAATATCATACCTGCCAATCTGTAGCTGTACGACAAGATCATCCACTTTATTCCTTATGCTGCGTGCATTTAAGTATAACACCTTAAGACCAGTATTTGGTACTTTTCACTTTGATTGCACTGCAACTCATCCCAATGGCTACAAATTTGCCCCATCACCTGTCTGTCTTTCCTGACACCTTTACTGCTCACTATCTTAGACTTATTTCTGTTTTCCCCTTCCTCCGCTCTATCATTCCGGTTCCCATCCCTCTGTGAAATTAGTTTAAACCCTCCCTAACAGCTCTATTAAACCTTCCCACCAGGATATTGGTCCCCTTGGGGTTCAGGTGTAACCTGTCCATTTTGAACAGGTCATACTACCCCCAGAAAAGAGTTGAGGGTAGGACCAATAGAAAATGACGCTGGAGATACTGTAATGAGAGATGCAGAGGTGGAGAGGAACTGAATGCGTATTTTGCATCAGTCTTCACAGTGGAAGATGTCTGCAGTATACCAGACATTGAAGAGTGTCAGGGAAGTGAAATATGTGCAGAGGAAATTACGACTGAGAAGGTGCTCAGGAAGCTTAGTGGTCTGAGGGTGGATAAATCTCCTGGACCTGATGAAATGCATCCTTGGGTTCTGAAGGAAGTACCTGGAGAGATTGGGGGGCATTAACAATGAACTTTATACATGGCCTATCAGCAGCGTCAACAGAGCTCTACCAAGAGGGATTTCTCGCAGGTCGGTGGTGGTTATTTAAAAAGGGAGCTTCAAGAGCATTTGTCCATTGTACGTGGCCTACCAACAGCGTCAACAGAGCTCTACCAAGAGGGACTTCTCGCACTATCAGGGTGGCCATTGTCGGGAGTAGGCCTGTGGCAAGAGTAGAAGCGACAGGCTTTGGCTCAGAAGAGGCATCAGCTCTGTGTAAAGCATCTGTTAAGGTTTCCTTTTTATCTCCTTTCCCCCTCTTACTGTACCATTTAAATGGCTGTGGTGTGCTTGCTCTTCATGACAGATGTTGGAGAACTGGGAGACCCAGAGTCTCCCAGTTAACTACATCTGCCTGAAGTGCATCTGGCTGCAGCTCCTTGAAGATGGGGAGAGAATTCAAAATGCAGAGATGCAAAGGGAATTGGGAATCTTTGTGCAGGATACCCTAAAGGTTAATCTCCAGGTTGAGTCGGTGGTGAAGAAGGCGAATGCAATGTTGGCATTCGTTTCCAGAGGTATAGAATACAAGGGCAGGGATGTGATGTTGAGACTGTATAAGGTACTTGTGAGACGACACTTGGAGTATTCTGTGCAGTTTTGATCCTCATTTTAGGAAGGATATACTGACATTGGAGAGGGTTCAGAGAAGATTCATGAGAATGATTCCAGGAATGAAAGGGTTACCATATGAGGAACGTCTGGCAGCTCTTGGGCTGTATTCCCTGGAATTCAGGAGAATGAGGGGGGATCTCGTAGAAACATTCCAAATGTTAAAACGCCTGAAGAAGTTAGATATGGCAAAGTTATTTTCCATGGTAGGGGAACCTAGAACAAGAGGGCACAACTTCAGGTTCGAAGGTCGTCCATCTAGAACTGAGATGCAGAGAAATTACTTTAGTCAGAGGGTGATAAATCTGTGGAATTTGTTGCCACAAGCGGCTGTGGAGGCCAAGTCATGGGGTGTATTTAAGGCAGAGATAGATAGGTTCTGATTAGCCAGGGCATCAAAGCTGTGGGGAGAAGGCAGGGGAGTGGGGATGACTGGAGGAATTGTCTACATGGACTTTAGTAAGGCATTTGACAAGTATCACATGGGAGGCTGATCAAGAAGGTTCAGTCACTTGGCATGCAGGATGAGGTAGGTAGTAAACTGGATTAGACACTGGCTTTGTTGGTGAAGTTAAGAATGGTAGGAGAGGGTTGCCTGTCTGACTGGAGGCCTGTGACCAGTGGTGTGCCACAGGGATCAGTGCCGGGTCCTTTGTTGTTTGTCATCTGTATCAATGATCTGGATGATAATGTGGTGAACTGGATCAGTAAATTTGTAGGTGAGACCAAGATTGGGGGTGTAGTGGAGAGTGAAGAAGGCTGTCATGACTTGGAGAGGGTTCTACATCAGCTGGGAAAATGAGCTGAGAAATGGCAGATGGAATTTAATGCAAACAAGCGCGAGGTTCTGCACTTCGGTAAGACCAACCAGGGTAGGTCTTACACAGTGAACAGCCGGGCACTGAGGAGTCTGGTAGAACAAAGGGATCTGGGTATACAGATATATAATTCGTTGACAGTGGCATCACAGGTAGATAGGGTCGTAAAAAAAGCTTTTGGCTTGAGTAATCAATGTATTGACTACAGAAGGTGGGATGTTATGTTAAAGTTGTGTAAGACATTGGTGAGGCCTAATTTGGAGAATTGTGTGCAGTTTTAGACACCTACCTACAGGAAAGATGTTGAAACAAGGTTGAAAGTGTGCAGTGAAAATTTACAAGGATATTGTCGGGTTTGGAGGACCTGAGTTGTAAGGAAAGATTGAATAGGTTTACACTGTATTCGTTAGAACACAGAAGATTGAGAGGAGTTTTGATAGAGGTATACAAAATTACTTGTAGACCACAGTAATGTTTGTGGGTCTGTACATAACTCCCATCAGGGTTTTTATACCCTTGCAGTTTCTTAACTCTACCCAAAAATATTCTACACTCTGTCAACTCAATGATTAGATTTCATTTTTCCCAGCAGAGCCACACCACCCCCTGTGCCTACCTGTCTGTCCTTTGGATACAATGTGTATCCTTAAATGTTAAGTTCCCAACTGTGATCTTCTTTCAGCCACAACTCAATGGTGCCCACATCATACATGCTAATCTCTAATTCCACTACAAGATCATCTATCTAATTCCATAAACTATATGCATTCAAATATAAGACCTTCAGTCTTATATTGATCACCCTTTGCTATTTTATCCCCCATGTTACACTTGAGGTCATCCCACTGACTGCAATTTTGCCCTATCAATTGTTTGTCCTTCCTCAGAGTCTCACTACACACCGTTTGTAGTTATATACTAACTGCCCTATTCACTGGTTCCCATCCCCTTGCCAAATTAATTTAAACCCTCCACAACCTCTCTAGCAAACCTGCCTGCAAGAATATTGCTCCCCCTTGGGTTCAGATGTAACCCATCCTTTTTGTACAGGCCATACCTTCTCCAGAAGAAACCCCAACGATCCAGAAATCTGGGAGGTTTGCTATGGCGACTGGGAAGAGTTTAAACTAGAATTGTTGGGGGGTGGGAACCGAACTGAAGAGACTGAGGAAGAGGAGGTTGGATCACAAATAGAGAAAGCTTGGAGACAGTGTGTGAGGGAGGATAGGCAGGTGATAGAGAAGGGACGCGCTCAGACCAGTGGTTTGAGATATGTCTATATTAACGCAAGGAGTATAGGGAACAAAGTGGATGAGCTTAGAGCGTGGATCAGTACTTGGAAATATGATGTGGTGGCCATTACAAAGACTTGGATGGCTCAGGGACAGGAATGGTTACCTAGAGGGCTGGGTTTTAGATGTTTCAGAAAGGACAGGGAGGGAGGTAAAAGAGGTGGGGGCGAGGCACTGTTGATCAGAGATAGTGTCATGGCTGCAGAAAAGGTGGACGTCATGGAGGGATTGTCTACGGAGTCTCTGTGGGTGGAAGTTAGGAACAGGAAGGGGTCAATAACTCTACTGGGTGTTTTTTATAGGCCGCCCAATATTAGCAGGGATATCGAGGAGCAGGTAGGGAAACAGATCCTGGAAAGGTGTAATAATAACAGAGTTGTTGTGATGGGAGATTTTAATTTCCCAAATATTGACTGGCATCTCCCTAGAGCAAGGGGTCTAGATGGGGTGGAGTTTGTTAAGTGTGTTCAGGAAGGTTTTTTGACACAATATGTGGATAAGCCTACAAGAGGAGAGGCTGTACTTGATTTGGTATTGGGAAATGAACCTGATCAGGTGTCAGATCTCCCAGTGGGAGAGCATTTTGGAAATAGTGATCACAATTCTATCTCCTTTACAATAGCATTGGAGAGAGATAGGAACACACAAGTTAGAGAAATGTTTAATTGGAGTAATGGTAATTATGAGGCTATCAGGCAGGAACTTGGAAGCTTAAATTGGGAACAGATGTTCTCAGGGAAAGGTACGGAAGAAATGTGGCAAATATTCAGGAGATATTTGTGTGGAGTTCTGCAAAGGTACGTTCCAATGAAACAGGGAAGTTATAGTAGGATACGGGAACCATGGTGCACAAAGACTGTAGTAAATCTAGTCCAGAAGAAAAGAAAGCTTACGAAAGGTTCAGAGAGTTAGGTAATGTTAGAGATCTAGAAGATTATAAGGCCACCAGGAAGGAGCTTAAGAAGGAAATTAGGAGAGCCAGAAGGCCTTGGTGGGCAGGATTAGGGAAAACCCCAAGGCATTCTACAAGCATGTAAAGAGTAAGAAGATAAGACATGAAAGAATAGGACCTATCAAGTGTGACAGTGGGAAAGTGTGTATGAAACCGGAAGAGATAGCAGAGGTACTTAATGAATACTTTACTTCAGTATTCACTATGGAAAAGGATCTTGGTGATTGTAGGGATGACTTACAGCAAACTGAAAAGCTTGAGCATGTAGATATTAAGAAAGAGGATGTGCTGGAGCTTTTGGAAAGCATCAAGTTGGATAAGTCACTGAGACCGGATGAGATGTACCCCTGGTGGGAGGCAGGGGATGAGATTGTTGAGTTGCTGGCGATGATCTTTGCATCATCAATGAGAACAGGAGAGGTCCTGGAGGACTGGAGGGTTGGGGATGTTGTTCCCTTATTCAAGAAGAGGAGTAGAGATAGCCCAGGAAATTATAGACCAGTGAGTCTTACTTTAGTGTTTGGTAACTTAATGGAGAAGATCCTGAGAGGCAGGATTTATGAACATTTGGAGAGGTATAATATGATTAGGAATAGTCAGCATGGCTTTGTCAAGGGCAGGTCGTGCCTTATGATCCTGATTGAATTTTTTAAGGATGTGACTAAACATATTGATGAAGGAAGAGCAGTAGATGTAGTGTATATGGATTTCAGCAAAGCATTTGATAAGGTACCCCATGCAAGACTTATTGAGAAAGTAAGGAGGCATGGGATCCAAGGGGACATAGTTTTGTGGATCCAGAACTGGCTTGCCCACAGAAGGCAAAGGGTGGTTGTAGATGGGTCGTATTCTGCATGGAGGTCAGTGACCAGTGGTGTGCCTCAGGGATCTGTCCTGGGACCCTTACTCTTCGTGATTTTTATAAATGACCTGGATGAGGAAGTGGAGGGATGGGTTAGTAAATTTGCTGATGACACAAAGGTTAGGGGTGTTGTGGATAGTGTGGAGGGCTGTCAGTGGTTACAGCGGGATATTGATAGGATGCAAAACTGGGCTGAGAAGTGGCAGATGGAATTCAACCCAGGTAAGTGTGAAGTGGTTCATTTTGGTTGGTCAAATATGTTGGCAGAATATAGTATTAATGATAAGACTCTTGGCAGTGTGGAGGATCAGAGAGATCTTGGGGTCCGAGTCCACAGGACACTCAAAGGAGCTGCGTAGGTTGTCTCTGTGGTTAAGAAGGCATACATCAATTGGCCTTCATCAATTGTGGGATTGAATTTAGCAGCCGAGAGGTAACGTTGCAGCTATATAAGACCCTGGTCAGACCCCACTTGGAGTACTGTGCTCAGTTCTGGTCGCCTCACTACAGGAAGGATGTGGAAACCATAGAAAGGGTGCAGAGGAGATTTACAAGGATGTTGCCTGGATTGGGGAGCATGCCTTAAGAAAACAGGTTGAGTGGACTCGACCTTTTCTCCTTGGAGCGACGGAGGATGAGAGGTGACCTGATAGAGGTGTATAAGATGATGAGAGGCATTGATCGTGTGGATAGTCAGAGGCTTTTTCCCAGGGCTGAAATGGTTGCCACAAGAGGACACAGGTTTAAGGTGCTGGGGAGTAGGTACAGAGGAGATGTCAGGGGTAAGTTTTTTACTCAGAGAGTGGTGAGTACATGGAATGGGCTGCTGGCAACGGTGGTGGAGGCGGATACGATAGGGTCTTTTAAGAGACTTTTGGATAGGTACATGGAGCTTATAAAAATAGAGGGCTATGGGTAAGCCTAGTAATTTCTAAGATAGGGACCATGTTTGGCACAACTTTGTGGGCCGGAGGGCCTGTATTGTGCTGTAGGTTTTCTATGTTTCTGTGTTTCTAAATCTGAAACCTTGTCCCCTGCACCAGTTCTTCTGCCACATACTCATGGAAAATTCCTATCTTTACTCTCGCTGGCGTGTGGCACAGGCAGCAATCCACAGATGACTACCCTGGAGATTTCAGCTTTCTACCTAGCTCCCTATATTCTCTCTTGAGGAGCTCCTTGCTTTTCCTGTCTCTGTCACTGGTACCAATATGTACCACAACTTCTGACTGCTCACCTTCACCCTTTAGAATGCCTTGGACCTGATCTGAGAGTCAGAGAAAAGTACAGCACAGAAACAGGCCCTTCGGTCCATCTAGACCGTGCTGAACTATGTAAACTGCCTACTCCCATCAGCCTGCACTGGGACCATAGCCCTCCATGCCCCTACCATCCACGTACCTATCCAAACTTCTCTCAAACATTGAAATTCAGCTTGCAGGCACCAGTTCATTCCACACTGTCATGACCCTCTCAGTGAAGATGTTTCTCCTTCATGTTCCCCTTAAACTTTTCAGCTTTTAGTCTTAACCTATGACCTCTGGTTGTAATTCCTACCGAACCTCAGTGGAAAAAGCCTGCTTGCATCTACCCTATCTATACCCCTCATAGTTTTATACTCCTCTATCAAATCTCCTCTCAATTTTCTATGTTCCAAAGAGTAAACTCCCTGACCGTGACACCTGGGTGACAGGCACAATGGACAGATGTCTTGCCCCTTTTGCCATCTTATTCTTTGTTTTCATAGAGTAATGGATTTCAAATGTCTGTAAACACTTTGGAAAAATTATGTTCAATATTGCTAATTTAAGGATGAAAGTATGTGGACTGCCCCAGTACATCCATACCCTCTGGTGTATTTCCTGTTAACACAAACCAAGCATTTCACTCCATGTTTCAATGGATATGTGATAGATAAATTGGAATCTTCAATCTAAAAGACTCACCTTCTGCTCAAAGGAGAATCACAGTTATACATAGAACAGGAACAGGTCCTTCGACCCACCTTCATGCCAAACAGTTTAAATTGCTTACCCCTATCAACCTGCACTGGGATCAGAGCCCCCCATACCCCACTTCCCGTGCCAAGATGAGGCCACCCTCAGGGTGAAGGAGCAACACCTTATATTCTATCTGGGTAGCCTCTTGCCTGGACATGAATATCGACTTCTCCTTCCAGTAAAAAAAAATCCTCCCCCTCCCCTTCTATTCCCTGCTCTGGCCTCTTTTGTCATCTCACCTGCCTATCACCCTCTCCTAGATCCCCTCCTCCTTCCCCTTCTCCCATAGTGAACTCTCCTTTCCTTTTAGATTCCTTCCTCTCCAGTCCTCTACCTTTCCTACCCACCTGGCTTCACCTATCACCTTATAGCTATCTTCCACTCCTCTCCCCCACCTTTTTATTCTGGCTTCTTCCACCTTCCTTTCCAGTCTTGAAGAAGGGTCTTGGCCTGAAACGTTGACTGTTTATTCATTTCCATAGATGCTGCCTGACCAGCTGAGTTCCTCCAGCATTTTGTGTGTGTTGCTTTGGGTTTCCAGCATCGGCAGAATCTCTTGTGTTTACTCTTTTCCGTAGATGTTGCCTGACCAGCTGAGTTCGTCCAGCAGCTTGTGTGTGTTACTCTGAATTTCCAGCATCGGCAGAATCTCTTGTGTTTATGATTTTCTGCCAGTCTGCCTCTTCATATCTTAACACACTGCTATCATCTATAAACAGCTTGCATCCAGAAACTTCTTTTTTTCCACAGGCTACACACATTCCGACAAGTTCCGCATTTCCGGATACTGGTTTGCGGGGGAGATGGGACAGTTGGTTGGGTTCTGGGAGTGCTGGAAGACATTCGACACAAGCTGGCCTGTCCGGTGCCTCCTGTCGCAGTGTTACCTCTGGGAACAGGTGAGGCTCTTGGAAGGGCTGTAGGAGTGTGGGTGTGAGGAACACAACGCTTTTCTGCCATTCACGCGACTGCCTGTAAGGAGTTTTATGTTAGACCAAAAGATATAGGAACAGAAGTAGGCCATTCGGCCCATTGAGTCTGCTCTGCCATTCAGTCATATTCCCTGCATTCCTATTTGGGTCTCCTCTGAGAGCGCCAGCTTCCTCCCACATTCCAAAGACATACGTGTTTTGATTGGAGAAAGGCAAGGAGATGTGAAAGGATTTAGGAGTGGATTGGGACAATTTGGTTTATGGGAAGGATGTAAAAGAGAAATGGAGGTCATTTAAAGGTGAAATTTTGAGGGTGCAGGATCTTTATGTTCCTGTTAGGTTGAAAGGAAAGGTTAAAAGTTTGAGAGAGCCATGGTTTTCAAGGGATATTGGAAACTTGGTTCGGAAAAAGAGAGGGATCTACAATAAATATAGGCAGCATGGAGTAAACAAGATACTCGAGCAATATGAAGAATGTAAAAAGAATCTTAAGAAAGAAATTAGAAAAGCTAGAAGAAGATACAAGGTTAGTTTGGCAAGTAAGGTGAAAATAAATCCCAAGGGTTTCTACAGTTATATTAATAGCAAAAGGATAGTGAGGGATAAAATTGGTCCCCTACAGAATCAGAGTGGACAGCTATGTGTGGAACCAAAAGAGATGGGGGAGATTTTGGACAATTTCTTTTCTTCAATATTCACTAAGGAAAAGGATATTGAATTGTGTAAGGTAAGGGAAACAGATATGGGGAAGTTATGGAAACTATGACGATTAAAGAAGAGGAAGTATTGGCACTTTTAAGGAATGTAAAAGTGAATAAGTCTCCGGGTCCTGACAGGATATTCCCTAGGACCTTGAGGGAAGTTAGTGTAGAAATAGCAGGGGCTCTTATGTTATTAGAGGTCTAAGTAGAGACACATGGTTATTATATTGATATTTATTTCTGCCATGTTTGTTTTTATTTTATGGATAATTTTATGTTTTGTAAGCTATAATTTACATAATTTCAACACTGACTCAAGGGTTCGGGGAAAAGTTTGTCAAAGAATTTAATAAAATTTAAATCATAAAAAAAAGAATGGGAAGAAGGCAAAGGGAAGGAAATTATAGGCCAGTTAGCCTATCCTCAGTGGTTGGGAAAGAGTTGGAGTCTATTATTAAGGATGAAGTTTCGAGGTACTTAGAGACTTGATAAAATAAGTCAAAGTCAGCATGGTTTTTGTAAAGGGAAATCTTGCCTGACAAATCTGTTAGAGTTCTTCAAGGAAGTAACAAGCAGGGTGGACAAAGGAGAGGCAGTGGATATCACTTACTTGGGTTTTCAGAAGACATTTGATAAGGTGCCACACATGAGGCTGCTTAACAAGATAAAATCCCATGGTAATACAGGAAAGATACTGGCATGGATAGGGGAATAGCTGACAGGCAGGAGGCAGCAAGTGGGAATAAAAGGGGCCTGTTCTCCTTGATTGCCAGTGACTAGTGGTGTTCCTCAGGGGTCAGTATTGGAACCGCTACTTTTCACGTTGTTTGTCAATGATTTGGATAATGGAATTGATAGCTTTGTGGCAAAGTTTGCAGATGATACGAAGATAGGTAGAGGGGTAGGTAGTGCTGAGGAAGCAATGTGATTAAAGCAGGACTTTGATAGATTGGAAGAATGGGCAAAAAAAGTGGCTGATGGAATACAGTGTTGAGAAATGTATGATAATGTATTTTAGTAAAAGGAACAATAATGCAAACTATTATCTAAATGGGGAGAAGGTTCAAACATCAGAGGTGCAGAGGGGCTTAGGAGTCCTCGTGCAAGGCCCCCAGAAGGCTAATTTACAGGTTGAGTCTGTGGTAAGGAAGACAAATGCAATGTTGGTATTTATTTCAAGAGGAATAGAATATAAGAGCAAGGAGATAATGCTGAGTCTTTATAAGAGACTAGTCAGGCCGCACTTGGAGTATTGTCAACAGTTTTGGGCCCCATATCTCAGAAAGGATGTGTTGTCATTGGAGAGAGTCCAGAGGAGGTTCACGAGGATGATTCCAGGAATGAAGGGGATTAACATATGAGGAGCGTTTGGCAGCTTTGGTCGTGTACTCACTGGAATTTAGAATAATGTGGGTGGATCTCATTGAAACCTACTGAATGTTGAAAGGATTGGATAGGGTGGATGTGGAGACGATGTTTCCTATAGTTGGGGTATCCTGAACTACAGGGCACAGCCTCAAAATTTTGCGGTGATCCTTTAGAATTTTTTAAGCCAGAGTGTAGTGAATCTGTGGAATGCTCTGCCACAGACAGCGGTGGAGACCAAGTCTGTGGGTATATTTAAGGTGGAAGTTGATCATTGCCTGATTGGTCACAACATGAAAGGATATGGTGAGAAGGCACGTGTAGAGGGTTGAGTAGGAGCTGGGATCAGCCATGATGGAATGGCCTGATTGTGCTCCTATATCTTATGATCTTATGGTGCAAACCGGGGATGAAATGAGCCATTTCTACACTGCTGTGTCCCTACCTTCCTTTCTAAAGGCAATGACTTGGCAAGGGTGTTGCGATGGGGAGCTGGCTACACCAATGAGGATCCCTTCTCCATTCTGCTGGCCGTTGATGAAGCAGAAGAGGTTCTCATGGATCGTTGGACAATCCTCCTCGATGGCCAAGGCTTTACTGATGACAGAGATGGTGGTGCCCCTGAAATGGAACCACCAAAGGTATTTGTAAAGAGAAAAGCTATTTGAATAAGAACCCTTGTGAGATTCAACATGGTGTAGTAGGAATTATTGATCTTAGAAATGGTCGCAAAGGGTGAGGTGGGCCTACGCCACCCTTCACCAGTCACATGGGTAGAATGCAGTGTTATCTTTGTGTGTGCTCTGTTCTAGAACACTCCGCGGGGCCCAGCCATTCACTTTGTATGTCCTGCCTTGGTTTAACTTCTCTAAGAGCATCACTTTGTACTGCCGTTCATTTGCCAACTTTCATAGTTAATCAACGTCCTGTTGTAACCTTAGACAGCCTTCTTCAATGTCCACCATACTACCAAGTTTAGTGTCATCTGCATACTTAATAATCATTCTCATCTTACCCATCAGTCGCTGTTCACACCAATGGTCACAGGATTCCAATATGAAATATTCCACTGCCACTTTCAGATTTCCACCACGAAGCATATTTTGTATTTAATTAGCAAGCTCAACTCTGTGGTCTACAGTTGGGGACCAAGTGGCACCTTGTCAAAAGCTTTCCTAGAGTCCATGTACATGAAGTATATTGTCCTGTCTTCTTCAGTCCTTTTGCTCACTTCTTCAAAAGCAAACTTAATGAAATTCGT
Source organism: Mobula hypostoma (assembly GCF_963921235.1). NCBI lineage: Eukaryota > Metazoa > Chordata > Chondrichthyes > Myliobatiformes > Myliobatidae > Mobula > Mobula hypostoma. The sequence goes on from NC_086099.1 coordinate 2,392,363, forward strand.
GAGAAGTGATTTTCCACACACAAAGCCATGCTGACCATAATACGTAGCAACAAAATTAGGCCATGCGGCCCATCGAGGCTGCTCACCCATTCCATCATGGCTCATTCCGGATCCCACTCAACCCCATACACCTGCCTTCTCGCTATATCCTGTGATGCCCTAACCGATCAGGAAATGATCAATTTCCGCCTTTAGCATACCCATGGAATTAGAATCGACCGCAGTCTGTGGCAGAGCATTCCACAGATTCACCACTCTCTGGCTAAAAATATTCCTCTTTCCCTCCGTTTGTAAAAGGTTGACTCTCAGTTTTAAGGCTGTCCCCTCTAATTCTGGATACCCCCACTATAGGAAACATCCTCTCCACATCCACCCGATCTAATCCTTTCAACATTTGGTAGGTTTCAATGAGATCCCACACATTCTTCTAAATTCCAGTAACCAAAGCTGCCAAACACTCCTCATATGTTAACCCCTTCATTCCTGGAATCATCCTCATTAACTTCCTCTGGGCTCTGTCCAATTACAACACATCCTTTCTGAGATACGGGGCCTTAAACTATTGACAGTACTCCAAGTGTGGCCTTCTTAACCTTCTGGGAGCCCTGCATGAGGACTTCTGAGTCCCTCTGCATCTCTGATGTTTGAACCTTCTCCCCATTTAGATTATCGTCCACACTACTGTTCCCTTTACCAAAATGCATTATCATACATTTTCCAACACTGTATTCCATCGGCCACTTTTTTGCCCATTCGACCAATTTGTCCAAGTCCTGCTGCAATCACATTGCTTCCTCAGCACTACCTACCCCTCCACCTATCTCCATATCATCCGCAAACTTTGCCACAAAGCCATCAATTCCATTATCCAAATTATTGACAAACAATGTGAAAAGTAGCGGTTCCAATACTGACTCCTGAGGAACACCACTAGTCACTGACAACCAACCAGAAAAGGCCCCCTTTATTCCCACTCACTGCCTCCTGTCTGTCAGCTATCTGTCAGCCATCGGCTGTACATGCCAGTAACTTTCCCGTAATGCCACAGGATTTTATCTTGTTAGGCAGCCTCCTGTGTGGCACCTTATCAAATACCTTCTGAAAATCCAAGTAAATGATATCTGCTGCCTCTCCTTTGTCCACCCTGCTCGTTACTTCCTCGAAGAACTCTAACAGATTTGTCAGGCAAGATTTCCCTTTACAAAAACCATGCTGACTTTGACTTATTTTATCATTAGTCTCTAAGTACCTCGAAACCTCATCCTTAATAATAGACTCGAACATTTTCCCAACCACTACGGGTAGGTTAACTGGCCTATAATTTCCTTTCTTTTCCTTTTCTCCCTTCTTAAAGGGTGGTGTGGCATTTGCAATTTTCCAGTCCTCCAGAACCATGCCAGAATCAAGTGATTCTTGAAAGATCCGTGAAATGCATCTGCTATCTCTTCAGCAACCTCTCTCAGGACTCTGGAATGTAGTCCATCTGGTCCAGGTGACTTATCCACCTTAAGACCTTTGAGTTTGCCGAGCATTTTTTCCTTTGTCATAGCAATGGCACTCACTCCTGCTCCCTGACACTCACTGACCTCTGGCACACTGCTAATGTCTTCCACAGTGAAGACAGATGCAAAGTACTCATTAAGTTCATCTGCCATTTCTTTGTCTCCCATTACTACCTCACCAGTTTCATTTTCAGTGGTTGAATATTAACTCCCACCTTCCTTTTACTCTTAAAATAACTGAAAAAACTTTTGGTATCCTACTTTATATTATTGGCAATCCTTATCTAAGAGTCTCTTAAATGTCCTTAATGTATTAGCCTCTACCACCACCCTGACAGCTCATTCCACACACCCACCTTCCTCTGTGTAAAAAAAAACTTACTTCTGACATCCCCCGTCCCCCCAAAACTTCCCTTCACTCACCTTAAATGAATTTCCTCTTGTTTTAGCCATTTCCACCCTGGGAAAAAGTTTCTGGCTATCTACTCAAAATAAAACTCTTACCATCTTGTACACTTCTATCAAATCACCTCTCATCCTCCTCCACTCCAAAGATCCTGGTTCACTCAACTTTCCTCCTAAGACATACTCTCTTAGCCAGGCAGCATCCTAGTAAATCTCCTCTGCACCCTCTCTAAAACTTCCACATTCTTCCTGTAATGTGGTGACCAGAGCTGAACTTTATACTCCACAAGGGTGATCTAACCAGGGTTTTATAGAGTTGTCGCATTCCCTCGCAGTTGTGGAACTGAATCCCCAACTCCCAACTAATGAAGGCCAGCACATCGTACACTTTCTGAATCACCTTATCAATTTCTGTGGCAAGTCTGAGGGATCTGATGAATGGTTCAATGATGGGGCAAGTGAAGTTGAGTGAAATTGTCCCCTCTAGTTCAGGAGCCTGATCATAGAGGGGTACTAACTGTTCCTGAGCCTGGTGTTGTGAGTCCTGAAGCTCCCGTACCAATGGTATAGTGAGAAGAGAGTGTGACAGTGGGGGTCCCTGATGATGGATGCTGCTTCCCTCTGACATTTTGTGTAGATGTGCTCAATGGTAGGGAGGCCTTTACCCGTGCTGGACTGGCCGTATTCACTACTTCTTGTAGGATTTTCTGTTCAAGAGCATTGGTGTTTCCATACCAGGTTGTGATGCAGCCAGTCAATATATTCTCCACCAAAAATCTATAGAAGCTTGTCAAAGATTTAGTTGTCAACCTGAATCTCCACCAACTTCTGAGGAAGTAGAGGCACTGCCGTACTTTATTTGTAATGCAACTTACGTGCTGGGCTCAGGTCATATCCTTACACCAAGGAATTTAAATTGCTGACCCTCTCCGCCTCTGACCTCCCAATGAGCACTGGCTCTTGGAATTCCGGTTTGCTCCTCCTGAAGTCCTTGGACTTGCGTCATAGTCATAGTCATACTTTACTGACCCCGGGGGAAATTGGTTTTCGTTACAGTTGCACCATAAATAATAAATAGTAATAAAACCATAAATAGTTAAATAGTAATATGTAAATTATTTATGCAGGAAATAAGTCCAGGACCAGCCTATTGGCTCAGGGTGTCTGACCCTCCAAGGGAGGAGTTGTAAAGTTTGATGGCCACAGGCAGGAATGACTTCCTATGACGCTCAGTGCTGCATCTCAGTGGAATGAGTCTCTGGCTGAATGTACTCCTGTGCCCACCCAGTACATTATGTAGTGGATAGGAGACATTGTCCAAGATGGCATGCAACTTAGACAGCATCCTCTTTCCAGACACCACCGTGAGAGAGTCCAGTTCCATCCCCACAACATCACTGGCCTTACGAATGAGTTTGTTGATTCTGTTGGTGTCTGCTACCCTCAGCCTGCTGCCCCAGCACACAACAGCAAACATGATCACACTGGCCACCACAGACTCGTAGAACATCCTCAGCATCGTCCGGCAGATGTTAAAGGACCTCAGTCTCCTCAGGAAATAGAGATGGCTGTGACCCTTCTTGTAGACAGCCTCAGTGTTCTTTAACCAGTCCAGTTTATTGTCAATTTGTATCCCCAGGTATTTGTAATCCTCCACCATGTCCACACTGACCCTCCTGGATGGAAACAGGGGTCACCGGTATCTTAGCTCTCCTCAGGTCTACCACCAGCTCCTTACTCTGTTTCACATTAAGCTGCAGATATTTCTGCTCACACCATGTGACAAAGTTTCCTACCGTAGCCCTGTACTCAGCCTCATCTCCCTTGCTGATGCATCCAACTATGGCAGAGTCATCCGAAAACTTCTGAAGATGACAAGACTCCGTGCAGTAGTTGAAGTCCGAGGTGTAAATGGTGAAGAGAAGGGGAGACAAGACAGTCCCCTGTGGAGCCCCAGTGCTGCTGATCACTCTGTCGGACACACAGTGTTGCAAGCACACGTACTGTGGTCTGCCATCAGAGCCCCCTGTTTTCTGTGCAAGACAATTCTTAATATGAGTTATATTGAGTTCTTAATATGAGTAATATGAATACCACACAGAACTTTGCAAGAACTGGGGAAGTTATGAAGAACGATGGTCAAGATTGTGTTTTTGGAATTAAGAAGAATGAGGGAGATTTAAATAAGATGAATATAGTTGTGAGACACCCAAAAATAACTGAGGTCAACAGCATGACTTTCTTCAGCAAAAAAGGACAGGAATTAATGTCACAGAAAAGTACACACAGAAAAAAAGCCCTTTGGCCCATCTAGTATGTGCCAAACCATTTAAACTGCCTATTTGAACGGTCTGCACCTGCTGTATCGCCCTCCATACCCCTACCATCCACGTACCTACCCAAACTTCACTTAAACATTCTGTCACGTACCCTGTGACGGGATAAAGAACCAGCAGAAATGGAAAACACTTTGGAGTCTGGTATTGCTGTTCACTAACACTCGTTTATTAGTAACTACGCAATACAGTAATATAAAATCAGATAATTCAAACAGATTAGTAATGATTATATATGTGTGTGTGTGGAAATATAGAAACCAAGCTTCTACAAGCCTACGTGTAAATAGATACAGTCTTACGGTGATAAGTAAAGTTCAGTTCAGTTCGTGGCATTCAGCTGAGTAGTGATGGAGAGAGAGAGAGGTGTTTAGTTCTTCAGGTGAGCTGATGCCGTCGATCTTCCCGTTGTCCTCCGAAACTCACCCAACCTATCCAAGTCACTATTGAATAGATTAAAAAAACATGCAAAAACAGAAATTATATATTAAAAAAAAGTGAGGTGGTGTCCAAAGATTTAACACCTATTTAGGAATCAGGTGGCAGAGGGGAAGAAGCTGTTCCTGAATCACTGAGTCATAGTCATAGTCATAGTCATACTTTATTGATCCCGGGGGAAATTGGTTTTCGTTACAGTTGCACCATAAATAATTAAATAGTAATAAAACCATAAATAGTTAAATAGTAATATGTAAATTATGCCAGTAAATTATGACACAAGTCCAGGACCAGCCTATTGGCTCAGGGTGTCTGACCCTCCAAGGGAGGAGTTGTAAAGTTTGATGGCCACGGCAGGAATGACTTCCTATGACGCTCTGTGCTGCATCTCGGTGGAATGAGTCTCTGGCTGAATGTACTCCTGTGCCCACCCAGTACATTATGTAGTGGGTGGGAGACATTGACCAAGATGGCATGCAACTTAGACAGCATCCTCTTTTCAGACACCACCGTGAGTGAGAGGTTGTTGTTGTGGCACCAATCTCCCTTTCATTTGCTGATTCCAACATGTTTTATCATTGGCAGATTGTACAGATGAACAACTACTGTGGAATTGGAATTGATGCAGAACTCAGCCTAGACTTCCACCAAGCGAGGGAAGAGGACCCCGACAAGTTCAACAGCAGGTTAATAATCTCCTGATTTCCAGATTGGCCTGGCTTTCAGTGATTAGTAGGTACATTCATGCCAAACCCAGTTTAGTGCTGCCGGCAGTCCAATTCCAACAATCCAACAACAACAGGAAACTAACAACAGGAATTCTGCAGATGCTGGAAATTCAAGCAACACACATCAAAGTTGCTGGTGAACGCAGCAGGCCAGGCAGCATTTATAGGAAGAGGCGCAGTCGACGTTTCAGGCCGAGACCCGAAAGGAAAGGATCAGGTGGTTTTGGGGGCACATATGTGGATGTTCACAAAAATAGAGAGCCTGAAATTACAGGTCAGGTGCTGTAATCTTGTTAGTTTCAAGATCCTTGAAATCGTAAGTATCTTTGTATTATAAAGAATGATAAAAAAGTAAAATTATAGAACATTTTAAGAACAGCTTCTTCCCCTCTTATCATCACATTTCTGAACAGTCCATGAATGACCTCACTGCTTTACTCTCTCTATTTTTATGTTTTTCTTTATAAATTATGGTAATATTTTGTGGCTTGCATTATACTGCTGCTGCAAGACAAGAAATTTCATGATGTATGTCAATGATAATGAACCAGATTCTGAAAAGTGCCCTTACTGTAAAAAGATTTTGTGTTAAAGCTGCTTCAGCGACTTGGCCACAAAATGCAGTCCATTTTTCCCAGAGCTATTGAGGGAGGCCTGTATTACTGGCAACAGTACAAAAGTGTGCACCTGAGGGGCTTTGTGTTGTACTGAGGGAATCATAGACCAAAACAGCAGAGAAGCAGACCCTTGGCCCACCTTGTGCCACGAAAACCCATCTAAAGTCAACATTTGGTCCACGGCCTTCTCTGCCAAGGCAATTGAAGTGGCTGTCAACATACAGAATGAAGCAGATGGAACAATGGGGGGAGGGTTCCCGGTGGGAGGAGTGTGTGGGTGATTGGCAGATGGAACAATGGGGGGAGGGTCCCCGGTGGGAGGAGTGTGTGGGTGATTGGCAGATGGAACAATGGGGGGAGGGTCCCCGGTGGGAGGAGTGTGTGGGTGATTGGCAGATGGAACAATGGGGGGAGGGTCCCCGGTGGGAGGAGTGTGTGGGTGATTGGCAGATGGAACAATGGGGGGAGGGTCCCCAGTGGGAGGAGTGTGTGGGTGATTGGCAGATGGAACAATGGGGGGAGGGTCCCCGGTGGGAGGAGTGTGTGGGTGATTGGCAGATGGAACAATGGGGGGAGGGTCCCCGGTGGGAGGAGTGTGTGGGTGATTGGCAGATGGAACAATGGGGGGAGGGTCCCCGGTGGGAGGAGTGTGTGGGTGATTGACAGATGTAGTTAGTGGAGTAAACACTATGGTGGGCCTATGGGTGCGTGCAGGTGGAAGTGCGTAGGTAGAGTAAGAAAGAAGAGACTAACTGGAGCAGTTTTCCTGAAGTTTTTTCAAAGGAAAATAGAAGGTGGTGAGATCAGGGAGTCTATGTTCAAAGTCTAGGGCACACTGATATAGGAGTAAGATTAGGCCATTTGTCCCATTGAATCTGCTTCACCATTTCATCATGGCTGATCGAATTTTCCACTCAGCCCCAATCTCCTGCCTTCTCCCTGTATCCATCCCTTCATGCCCTGACCAGTCAAGAATCTAGACCGATATATAGATACTTTATTGATACCAAAGGAATTTACAGTGTCACAGTAGCTTTACGAGTGCACAGATATTAGAAGAGAAGTATGAAAGAATAAAAAATAAGTTACCTCAAACAGTCTAACAGGAGGGGTTATAGAGCCTAATAGACGAGGGTAAGAATGACCTCATATAGTGCTGTTTGGAGCAGCACACTTGTCTTAGTCTGTTACTAAAAGTGCCCCTCTGTGCAGTCTATGTGGCACGCAGAGGCTGAGAAACACCGTCCAAACTTGCCAGGATTTTCTGTGGGGTCCTTTGTCCTAACACAGCTTCCAGTGTCCAGTTTGACTCCAATAACAGAGCCAGCCTTTCTAATCAGTTTATTGAGCCTGTTGATGCTATTGCCCCAGCACCCCACCACATAGAAGATTGTACTGGCAACAACGGACTGGTAGAACATGTGAAGGAGAGGCCTGCATACTCCAAAGGATCTCAGTCTCCTCAGGAAGTAGAGGCGACTCTGGCCCTTGTACCCAGCCTCTGTGTTGTTGCTGCACTCAAGTCCATCATTCAGGTGCACCGCCAGAGTGTTTCCTCCACACACTCCCCTCCCACTTCCCTCTATTGTCCATCACCATCTCCTTTGTCTTACTGCTGTTAAGCTGCAGATGATTCAGTTGTATTATTTGACAAAGTCCACCACCAGGGCCCTGTATTCATCCTTCCATCCTCCCTTTATACACTCAACTATTGCTGAGTCATCGGAGAATTTCTGCAGATGACATGACTCAGTGTTGTATCTAAAGTCTGAGGTATACAGGGTAAACAGGAAGGGAGCCAATATAATATCAACCAAAGCCTTAAATAAGCATCAAGACTTGGCCTTCACAACTGCCTGTGGAGAAGAATTCCACAGATTCACCACTCTCTGGCTAAAGAATTCCTCACCTCTGTCTGAAAGGGTGCCCCTTTATTCTGAGGCACCTCAGATTTTTGTATTGTATTTTCTTTCCATTTAGAAAATAGTCAACCCTTTCATTTCTTCTGCCAAAGTGCATGGCCATACACTCCCTGACCATTTATTGAATCTGCCATTTCTTTGCTCATTCTCCTAATCTGTCTAAGTCCTTCTGTAGCCTCTTTACCTCCTCAAAACTACCTCTACCTCCACCAATCTTCATATTGTCTGCAAACTTTGTAACAAAGCCATCAATTCCACTGACAAAATCATTGACAAAAGAATCGATCCCAACACAGACAGTGGAACAGCAGTAGTCACTGGTAGCCAGTCAGAAAGGACTCCCTTTATTCCCACTCTTTGCCTCCTGCCAATCAGCCACTGCTCTAACCATGCTGGAATCTTTCCGGTAACACTTGTGGGCTCGTAGTTTCTTTAGCAGCATCGTGTGGCACCTTATCAAAGACCTTCAGAAAATCCAAGTACATAACATCAACCAATTTTCCTTTGTCTATCCTGTTGTTATTTCCTCAGAGAATTCCAACAGATTTGTCAGGCAAGATTTTCCTCTTGAGGAAACCATTCAACTCAAGTTTAATTGTCATTTAACCATACTTGAATACAGCTAAACATGACAGCATTACTACGGGGTAAAGGTGCAAAAACGAATTCCCAACAGTCACACACAGCAAGGACACACATGATCACAAACCATGCTGACTGTGGCCTATTTTATCATGCACCTCCAAGTACCCTGAGACCTCTTCCCTAATAATGGACTCCAACATCTTCCCAACTGCTGAGGTCAGACTAACAGGCCTACAGTTTCCTTTCTTCTGCCTCTCTCCCTTCTTGACAAATGCAGTGATGTTTGCAATTTTCCAGTCTTCCAGATCCATTCCAGAATCCAGTGATTCTTGAAAGATCATTACTAATGCCTCCACAATCTCTTCAGTCACCTCTTTCAGAACGCTGAGGTGTACACCATCTGGTCCAGGTGACTTATCTACCTTCAGACCTTTCAGTTTCTTAGGAACCTTCTCTCTAGTTATGGTAAATTAACACACTTCATGCCCCCTGATACCTGGAACTTCCGGCATACTGTTAGTGTCTTCCACAGTGAAGACTGATGCAAAATACTTATTTAGTTCATCCACTATTTCATTGTCCTCTATTAAAGCATCATTTTCCGGTGATCCAATATCCACTGTCTATGCCTCTCTTTTACTCTATGCATCTCACGAAACTTTTGGTATCCTCTTTAATATTATTGGCTACCTTACTTTCATATTCCATCTTTGTGACTTTTTTAGTTGCCTTCTATTGGTTTTTAAAAGCTTGCCATTCCCCTAACTTCCCACTAATGTTTGATCATTTATGCCCTCTCTTTTACATTGGCTTTGACTTCTCTTGTTAGCCACAGTTGTGTCATCTTTCCTTCAAAATGCTTCTTTCTCCTTGGGAAGTACATATCCTGTGCCTTCCGAATTGCTTCCAGAAATTCCAGCCATTGCGGCTCTGTCGTCATTCTTGATATCAAGGAGGAGGAGGTGTTGGGGCTGTTGAAGAGCATCTCTAGGACTTGATGGGACCTATAACACAGAGATACAGAGCAACACACAAAATGCTGGAGGAGCTCAGCAGGTCAGGCGGCATCTATTGAGAGGAATATACAGTTGACTTTTCAGATCAAGACACTTCATCAGGACTGGAAAGGAAGGGCACTGAAGCAGAATAAGAAGGTGGAGGGAGGGGGAGGAGTACAAACTGATAGGTGAGACCAGGTGTCGGGAAGGTGGCTGGGTAGGGGGGGGTTTGAAGTAAGAAGCTATGAGCTGATAGACGGAAGAAGTAAAGGGCGAAAGAAGAAGAAGTCAGGTAAAAGAGAGTGGACCATGGGAGAAAGGGAAGGAGGAGGCACATCAGTGAGAAGTGAGGATAAGAGAAGAAGTGGAGGGGAACCATAATGGAGAATGGAAGAAGAGAGAAGAGGGAGGAAAGAAATTATCAGAAGTTGAAGAAATCAATGTTCTCATGTTATCAAGTTGGAGGATTTTTAACCAACAATCAGTGCATTGTCCTCCAATTCCAAGTGCCCTAACTGGGTGAGACCTTCAAACACTTTCTGAATCCAAATGGACCTGTTGCAAGGACGTAGCTGGGGACGAACCCAAGTGCAGGACACAGGCACTGAGGCAGAATCGTGAGGCGTTAGCGCTGCCGCGAGTCTATACACAGAGACCAGGGTCACGGAGAATATCCAGGAAACAATGCAGAGCTTAGAACTGACAGTTCTCAGGAATCAGGAAACAAGGTTACTCACACTAGAGTCGACCAACAAACTGGCAGCTCCTTGTTGTGATCACAGGGTCTTTATCCTGCATTTTCTGATGGGAAGCAGGTGTGTGTAGTTAGTGGAATCTGGGAATGATTGGAAATTCAACAAAGGGATTGAGGCCCAATTCCTGAGGTAACTAGGTGGGGGATTGCCAGAAGGGAGCACGACAGGACCATATCACCAGATCCTCTGGGATTTTCCTAGAGTCCTTCTCTTGATCAAGCCACCAGTGTGTTATTGATCCATTATTGCAAGCCACCAGTGTGTTATTGATTAAACATGAGGCAGTCTGACTCTCCTGGTCTTGAAGAGGGGTGTCGGCTCAAAACATCAACTGTTTTTAGATTTAGATTTTTTTTAGGTTATGAGGACACACAGTCCTCTTTATTTATCATTTAGTAATGCATGCATTAAGAAATGATAAAATGTTTCTCCAGAATGATAATACAGAAACACAAGACAAACCGAGTGAAAAACTGACAAAAACCACATAATTATAACATATAGTTACAACAGTGCAAAGCAATACCGTAATTTGATAAAGAACAGACCATGGGCCCGGTAAAAAAAAGTCTCAAAGTCTCTCGAAAGTCCCATCATCTCACGCAGACGGTAGAAGGAAGAAAAAAAACTCTTCCTGCCCTGAGCTTCCAGCGTCGCAAACTTGCCGATGCAGCATCCTGGAAACACCCGACCACAGCCGACTCTTGAGTCCGTCCGAAAGCTTCGAGCCTCCAACCTGCCCTCCGTCACCGAGCACCATCTCCGCCGAGCGCTTCGACCCCGACCCCGGCAACAGGCGATAGGCAAAGCCGAGGATTTGAGGCCTTCCCCTCCAGAGATTCTTGATCGCACAGTAGCAGCGACAGCGAAGCAGGCATTTCAGAAGTTTCTCCAGATGTTCCTCAGTGCTTCTCACGTCTGTCTCCATCAAATCAGGATTGTGCACGGCCCCTAGTTAACACATACGACATCATTTCAGAGCTGTCACCCGCGCTGCGTCGCGTCGCCATCTTCTCCTCCCCCATATTCACTTCCATAGATGCTGAGTTCCTCCAGCAGTTTGAGTGTGTTATTGATCCTGCTACTATTTATTCCCGTTGAATCTTCCACCATGCCTGCATCAAAGTCCGAACTGAGACTCAGTGGCTCATCACTGAAACCTTACAGGAATGTTGTCTTTGTGAAATTAGTGTTTAAAAACATCAGTGATATTATTGGGCAGCCAATATTCATTGTCTTATTTTTTTGGTCTTTCTTCCGTAATCAGGCTGACTGCCCAAATTGGGTGGCAATGGAGCTGAATTCTAGTGAGGATCTTTCCATTTCTACACTTCCCTGTCATTTGCCTAGACTAATTGTTAATCCTCTTATTAGACGTACTCTGGGAATGTGGGCTCAGTTCAGAAAAATATAATGGCCTTCATGGTTTCTCTCCCTCTCTAACCCTATTTTACACAATCATCTTTTCCTACCTTCCATGCGGGATTCAACATTTCATGATTGGTACAGAAAGGGTATTAAGCGCTTTGAAGATCTTTTCATAGGTAATCGTTCTGCAACTTTTCATCAACTGTCTGTAAAGTTTAACCTACCTAATACTCATTTCTTTAGGTATCTTCAAATTAGACATTTCATTAACCCTTTAATGTCAAACTTTCCTGAGATGCCTGAGAAAAACGTGGACCTGTTTCTTTGTATTAATCCATTGGGTAAAAGTTTAATGTCTGCTATTCGGGATAAGTTGGTGATCTTGAGACGTGACCCCTTCGATAAAATTAGAACTGCCTGGGAGCATGATTTAAATATTTCCTTATCTGATGCGGTTTGGGATTCAATTCTTCAGTCAGTTAACTCAACCTCTTTATGTGCTCGCCACTGCCTTTTGCAGTTTAAAGTTGTACACAGGGGCTCATATGTCTAAAATAAAGCATCGCCGTTTTACCCTGACATTAGTCCCGTTTGTGATAAGTGTAAAGGGGGCAAGGCTTCTCTTATCCATATGTACTGGGCCTGTCCTAGTCTAGAGAAATTCTGGAGAGAAGTTTTTTCAACTCTATCCCATAGTCTTAATTGCCATTTAGAACCTAACCCTCTGATTACTCTTTTTGGCACCTTGGGCGAAGTGGACTTGCCCTTGAGTCCGACTAAACATCGAACATTATCTTTTGCCTCTCTCTCGGCTGGACGGATAGTTCTACTTAGGTGGAGAGATGCTGCCCCACCCACTCATGCTCAATGGCTTAGTGATATTATGTCCTGCTTAGACCTCGAAAAGATTCATTATTCACTTCTTAATTCGGACACAAAGTTTAATAAGGTGTGGGGACCTTTTCTTGAATACTTCCATAACTCCTCTTCAGGATAAGTTTATCCTTTGTCTGTACTACAATCCCCTACCTTCAGCTTTTTTTTTCCTGTAAGTTTTACGGTTTTTTGTTGTGAATTACATTATAGTTTTGGTAGTCGGCATTATATTTTTTTTTATATACAGCCTATCCTCATTATATGCGAGGGATACGTTCCTCGAAGTTGATGTATAATGTGAAAACGCATACTGTGAATAATTATTTAAATGGAGAAAATAGAGATGCATTCCAGAGGGCTTCCTAAATATGTTTTATCTGTAACTTATTCACATTTTTATACCAATACAACACAAAAGCAGTATTACAAGACAACATTTATATTATATTTCATCAATTTAAGGTAATATTCAATGTAATAAATCATAGAAAGCTAACGTCCGAGGGTGTACAGCACTCACCAACAGTGGTAGGTTTGTTCGCTCCAGGAGATGAGTGGTTGTTGTGTCGGGCAGCTTTACACGGATAAGGTGGATGGTTGTGGTCGTCAGGATCATATCAAGCACAGCATGGAGTGAAGGAAGACTCACAGAACTCTTAGAACTGCCGGCAGCAGAAGATTACAGCGATTTGCATAAAGTGGTGAGGGTTGTTTGCTTGGCAGCATTTTGTTTTTCAGCATAAATTTGCTTGTTGGGAAGAAGTGTTGACGGCAGGGAACGACTGAAATGCTGACTCCATTCTAAATGTGGTTCCATGTCCATCGCCATTTGTGTCAAGTGTTCCGACTTCCACCATTCCCTCACCGTTGGGAAACTCCCGGGACTTTGAAAACCGTCTGTTGCTTGCAGCATCTGAGAGATAGTTCGCCGTGAAAAAAAATACGTACGCCTTGAATGTGGATCACACCGGTCGAGTGGTTGGTTAGGCGGCAGGAAACACACTGTTACGTTAGGATGAATGCTGTCCAAATGTGTAGGATGGGCTGGCGCATTGTCAAGCAGCAAAAGAACTTTAAAGGCAAGATTATGTTCCTGTCAGTAGCGTCCCAGCTTCAGCTGATGCCGCGCTGTTTATAATTTCCAACTTTTTTTCAAGTGTTAAATCGGTTCTCTGCCGCTCGGCTGACGGCCCAGGACATGACATCGGACGCTTCGGTGGCATAGTTAAATATTTCAAGCGCAAAATCACTGCATCGTAGGTAAAACGAACAGAAGTTTAAGATCGTGCATCCACACCTTGCCAAAACCAATGCGAGAGTGGCGGGAGAGAGAGTGTGAGGCGCGCGCACCTGACTGGTATTGGTGGGAAGGCAGTGCCCCTCATATAACTGTGAATCCGCATAGTCTGAAGACGCATATAACGAGGATAGGGTGTATATTTACAGCTCTGTGGGGTTGAATGTTCTGATTAATTTTTCTTTTATGCATAGAAATGGTTAGCCTGCGGTTTTATAGTGGGAGGGTGGGGAGGACACTAATTTTATAAAATTTTATTTTGGTTGCTTTTTCTTTGTTATGAATTATATATTGGACACGTTTGTTTTGCACTGTATAAATCTCCATTTTGTAGATGGGTTTTTTTCTGTCACTGTATTGTAGAAACGCATAAAAAAATTAATTTTCAAAAACTCAGTGGAATTTCCTGTCACCCTGAGCCTTGCTGCAGGTACAGAAATTCTCTAATTCACCTGCTGTTTGCCTCCTTGGTCTGCGGGAGCTGGTGTGAAGGGTGGGAGTGGGGTTAGGGGTTTTGGGCTGGTGGGTTAGGGACAACAGCTGACTTTTATTGAAATAACTTCTATATATATTTGTCTTCTTGCTTTTCATTTTTAACCACAGGTTCCACAACAAAGGAGTCTATGTAAAGGTTGGCTTGCAGAAGATTAGCCACACGCGAAGTCTACACAGGGATTTAAAGCTTCAAGTAGATGACAAGGAAGTGGAACTTCCAAATATTGAAGGTCTCATCTTTCTTAACATTCCCAGGTCAGCATCTAGACTGAGCTTGGAACCCTGATATTATGGTTCACTCCTCTCATCTCGAACGAAGAGACATTTAAATTAGATTTTGGATGTTGCAATTTATTTGCTTTTTAAGTATCTCAGTAATTTCCAGCATTGCTACAACTTCTGCAGAAGCATCCATTTCCTTTGGTTGTGTCCGGCGAAATACTGAAGCTATTGTTTTACTTTGTCCCTACGGGTTGCACTCGTCAGCCACAGATTCCATCCCTCTCTACACTCACGGTCTCAGATGGAATTAAATTAAACCACGTCTGAGCCAGAACTGAACTTCCACCTTCAGTGCAGCTGACGTGCACTCGGAGATCCAGAAAAGGGTTAAAATGAGCAAAAACATATTCACGCCACATGGTTGGAATCTGTAAGAGACAGGAACCATTGTGGCCATCACTAGGAATAAGATAAGTATGTGGTAAAGTGCAGAGAAATGGATGTTGGTAGTTGTTCTGATGGAGAACCAGTCCAGACGGTGAACTGAATAGCCTATGTTGTATCTATTCCATAGTTCGGTTGGCCTCATGTGACATGGGACGTTTTTCTTTGCCAACTTGCTGGTCTGTAGGCTTTTGTTATGGTAGTTTAAATAATCAATACATAATGAGTGCTAATCCTATCAATAATTAATCATTGATATTCAATGCAACTAGGTCCCAGTAACTGATAGATGAGTACCAGGGGCAGGAGTACGATCCCTGGTCCTTCAAGCCTGCTCCACTCCCCAAGGTCACAATTGACCTTCTGTCTCCCTCAGTGTCATTTACCAACATTCCCGCGATCACTAACATCCCCATCTCTCGATCAGTATGTTGAATGAACTCGGTTTCTGGGACTCAACAGCCTCCAGGAGTGGGAATTTGATGTTGCCTGAGTGAGGGCATTCCGTCATAAACAGCGTACCTGTTGTGTTACAATCTGGGCCCCCTGGTCCTCTTCTCGTCGGGTAGGGAAATGCTCTCCCAGCGTCTCACCTGTCAAGTATATAAAGTCTATTATAAATTTAAATGAAATATCCTCTCATTCTTCTAAACCTCTGGGGAATACAGTCCTTGTCCATCAACCCAGCACTCCTGGAACCAGTGTATGAATCATCACTGCTCTGCACCTCCTCTATGCCAAGTGCTTTCCTGCTTAGGTAAGGAGAGTACAACTTTGCATAATGCTGAAGGTGTGGTGTCCCCAAACCTTTCCAACTAGACTCCGTGAATCAAGCCCTCTTATAATACAGACCAACATTTACCTTCGAGCACTCGTCACGTTCATGTGTTGGATTTCATTGGTGTGTCCATACTTGTCGTCCACGTGTTGGATTTCATTGGTATGTACCTGCACACCTGGGACCATCTGGGCATCAACTTTATTTACCACATACCATTTAACAAGTATTCTGCTTTGATAGTCAGTACATTGGGTGAACCTCTAATTTTCTAATACATTATCTCCTGTTCTCAAGCACCTATCTCTTTATGTTCTCTTCTATACTCAATGTTCTTGATGGTGGAATAAAATATTTCACACGTGAAGTCTCCTGCTTATGAACTTGAATTAAATATCCCAGGTTCTTCCTCCTATTATAAACTATTTTGAAGAAAATCATTGTCCTCATGTGGAATTGCAGAGAAACCTGCTCTGAACGTAAACCTTCTTTCCAAGGGACATTTGTAGACTGAAACAACTCCAAATTAATATCTTTGGATGTAGAATTATCATCACAATACTGCCAGTGGTTGGAAAACTTTACGATGCAGCTAAATTGTATGTTTTTGCCAGACTCGATCTCTGTAATCTGAAGACTGTAAAATGAATTCATGACGTTTACAGATGAGCACTGCAGGAGTGGTGTGACAAGTTGGTTAACAGGCTGCTGATGTGATTGTCCACAGCTGGGGATCTGGAGCTGACCTGTGGGGTAGTGACAGTGACAGCCGCTTTGACAAGCCCCAGATTGATGATGGAATGCTGGAAGTGGTTGGAGTCACTGGTGTCGTTCACATGGTAAGCACAAAAATGGGAGGATGTTGCAGGATTTCTATTCAAACACAGAAGGAAATCTGCATCTGGGAAAGGTGTTTGCTTGTTCAAGGGAGAATAGCCAGAGGAAAGTTACTTTACCATCTGAAACTGCCAAATTGGAAATGAGCACCCACCAAGGAGAAGGGCATGGAGGATGGAAACATCGAAAACCTACAGCGCAATACAGGCCCTTCAGCCCACAATGCTGTGCCAAATATGTCCTTACGTTAGAAATTACCGAGGGTTACCCATAGCTCTCTATTTTTCTAAGCTCCATGTACCTGTCCAGAGTCTCTTAAAAGCCACTATCATACCCGCCTCCACCACCGTCACCGGCAGCCCGTTCCACGTACTCACCATTCTCTGCATAAAATCTTACCCCTGACATCTCCTCTGTACTTGCTTCCAAGCACCTTAAAATGTGCCCTCTCATGCAAGCCATTTCAACCTGGGGAAAAAGCCTCTGACTATCCACACAATCAATGCCTCTCATCATCTTATACACCTCTATCAGGTCATCTCTCATCCTTCGTCAGTCCAAGGATAGAAGGCCGAGTTCACTCAACCTATTCTCATGAGGCATGCTCCCCAATTCAGGCAACATTCTTGTAAATCTCCTCTGCACCATTTCTATAGTTTCCACATACTTCCTGTAGTGAGGCAACCAGAAATGAGCACAGTACTCCAAGTGGGGTCTGACCAGGGTTCCAATTAGCTGCAACATTACCTCTCAGCAGTTAAACTCAATCCCACGGTTGATGAAGGCCAATGCACCATATGCCTTCTTAACCACAGAGTCAACCTATGCAGCAGCTTTGAGTGCCCTATGGACGTGGACCCCAGGATCCCTCTGATCCTCCACACTGCCAAGAGCTTACCATTAATACTATATTCTATCATCATTCTGACCTACCAAAATGAACCACCTTACACCTATCTGAGTTGAACTCCATCTGCCACTTCTCAACACAGTTTTCCATCCTATCAATATCCCGCTGTAACATCTGACAGCCCTCCACACTATCCACAACACCCCCAACCTTTGTGTCATCAACAGATTTACTAACCCATCCCTCCACTTCCTCATCCAGGTCATTTATAAAAATCATGAAGAGAAGGGGTCCCAAAACAGATCCCTGAGGCACACCACTGGTGACCGACCTCCATGTGCTAAATATGACCCATCTACAACCACTCCTTGCCCTCTGTGGCAAGCCAATTCTGGATGCACCAAGCAATGTCCCCTTGGATCCCATGCCTCCTTACTTTCTCAATAAGCCTTGCATGGGGTACCTTATCAAATGCCTTGCTGAAATCCACATACAGTACATCTACTGCTCTACCATCATCAGCGTGTTTAATCACATCCTCAAAAAATTCAATCAGGCTCGTAAGGCACCACCTGCCATGAAAACTATAGAAATGGTACAGAGGAGATTTACAAGAATGTTGCCTGAATTGGGGAGCATGCCTCATGAGAATAGGTTGAGTGAACTCGGCCTTTTATCCTTGGACTGACGAAGGATGAGAGATGACCTGATAGAGGTGTATAAGATGATGAGAGGCATTGATTGTGTGGATAGTCAGAGGCTTTTTCCCCAGGTTGACCTGCCTTGACAAAGCCATGCTGACTATTCCTAATCATATTATCCCTGTCCAAATGTTCATAAATTCTGCCTCTCAGGATCTTTTCCATCAACTTACCAACCACTGAAGTAAGACTCACTGGTCTATAATTTTTTGGCCTATCTCTACTCCCTTTCTTGAATAAGAGAACAACATCTACAACCCTCCAATCCTCTGGGACCTCTCCCAACCCCATTGATGATGCAAAGATCATTGCCAAAGGCTCAGCAATCTCCTCCCTCACCTCCCACACCTCCCACAGTAGCCTGGGGTGCATCTTGTTTGGTCCCGGAGACTTATCCAACTTGATGCTTTCCGAAAGCTCCAGCATTTCCTCTTCCTTAATATCTACATGCTCAAGCTTTTCAGTCCACTGTAAGTCATCCCTACAATCGCCAAGATCCTTTTACGTAGTGAATACTGAAGCAAAGTATTCATTAAGTATCTCTGCTACCTCCTCCAGTTCCATACATACTTTTCCACTGTCACACTTGATTGGTCTTATTCTCTCAGGTCTAATCCTCTTGCTCTTCACATACCTGTAGAAAACCTTGGAGTTTTCCGTAATCCTGGTCACCAAGGCCTTCTCATGGCTCCTTCTGGCTCTCCTGATTTCATTCTTAAGCTCTTTCCTGCTAGCTTTATAATTTTCTAGATCTCCATCATTACCTAGTTTTTTGAACCTTTTCTTCTTGACTAGATTTTCAACAATCTTTGTACACCATGGTGCCTGTACCCTACCATCCTTTCCCTGTCTCATTGAACGTACCTATGCAGAATGTCACGCAAATATCCCCTGAACGTTTGCCATGTTTCTGCTGTACATTTTCCTGAGAGACTCTGTTCCCAATTTATGCTTCCAAGTTCCTGCCTGACAATTAAATGCTTTCCTAACTTGTCTGTTCCTATCCCTCTTCAATGCTATGGTAAAGGAGATAGAATTGTGATCACTGTCTCCAAAATGCTCTCCCTCTGTGAGACCTGACACCTGACCAGGTTCATTTCCCAATACCAGATCAAGTACAACCTCTCCTCTTGTAGGCTTATTGATATATTCTGTCAAGAAACCTTCCTGAACACACCTAACAAACTCCACCCCATCTAAACCCCTTGCTGTAGGGAGATGTCAATCAATATTTGGGAAATTAAAATCTCCCACCACGACAACTCTATAATTATTACACCTTTCCAGAATCTGTCTTCCTATCTGCTCCTCGATGTCCCTGTTACTATTGGGTGGTCTATAAAAAACACCCAGTAGAGTTAGTGACCCCTTCCTGTTTCTAACTTTCACCCACAGAGACTCAATAGACAATCCCTCCAGGTCTTCATTCTTTTTTGCAGCTATGACACTATCTCCGATCAACAGTGCCATGCCCCCACCTCTTTCATCTCCCTCCCTGTCCTTTCTGAAACATCTAAACCTGGCACTCTAACCATTCCTGCCCCTGAGCCATCCAAGTGAGATCAATGTGGGGTATGCTCATAGTGTAGGAAATATTGAGGTCAATAAGGAGGTGGTAAGGGGTCTACTGAAGGCCATTAAGGTGGATAAATTCCCAGGGCCTTATGGAATCTATTGCTGACTATTGAGAGAGGAGATTGTTAGGGCCTGGACAAAGATCTCTGTCCTCTCTGGGCACAGGCAAGACCACAGAAGACTGGACAGTTGCCAATGTTGTTCCTTTGCTCAGCAGGGCAATAAGAATAGTGCAGGAAATTATAGGCAGCATAAGGAAGATATTTGAAAGCATTCTTAGGGTTAGGACTGTACATTTGGAAAAGGATGAACAATTTCTAGATACACAGCATGGCTTTGTACAGGCTAAATCTTACAAACTTGATTGAGTTGTTTAGGCAGGTGATGAAGATGATCGATGAGGGTAGGGCAGTGGATGTTGTCTACACAGACTTCAGTAAGATATTTCAACAAGTCCTTCATGGTAGGCTCACTGAAAACATTAAAATGCATGGGGTCCATAGTGACAGTAGAATTGGCTTCAGAACTGGCTTGGCCATAGAGGCCAGAAGGTAACAGTTCTGGTGGTCACACTATAGGAAAGATGTTGTGCTGTAGATATTACAAAGGAGATTCACCAGATGTTATCTGGATTGGAGCACTTTAACCATGGGCTGGGATTGGACGCACAGGACTTTAACCATGGGGAGAGATTGGACACACAGGACTTTAACCATGGGGAGAGATTGGACACACAGGACTTTAACCATGGGGAGAGATTGGACGCACAGGACTTTAACCATGGGGAGAGATTGGACATACAGGACTTTAACCATGGGGAGAGATTGGACACACAGGACTTTAACCATGGGGAGAGATTGGACGCACAGGACTTTAACCATGGGGAGAGATTGGACATACAGGACTGTTTCAATTGGAGCACTTTAACCATGGGGAGAGATTGGACACACAGGACTTTAACCATGGGGAGAGATTGGACGCACAGGACTTTAACCATGGGGAGAGATTGGAGGCACAGGACTTTAACCATGGGGAGAGATTGGACGCACAGGACTTTAACCATGGGGAGAGATTGGACGCACAGGACTTCAACCATGGGGAGAGATTGGACGCACAGGACTGTTTTTTCCTACAGTGAATGAAAGACCTGATCGACACCTGAAAGACCTGATATGTCAAAATAAGTTTTTTTTTAAAAAGTGAGTTAGTGTTCATGGGTACAATGTTCATTTAGGAATCAGATGGCAGAGGGGAAGAAGCTGTTCCTGAATTGTGGAGTGTGTGCCTTCAGGCTTCTGTTCCTCCTTCCTGATGGTAACAGTGAGAAAAGGGCATGCGCTGAATAATGAGGGTCCTTAATAATGGGCGCTGCCTTTCTGAGGCACCGCTCCTTGAAGATATTTTGGATTCTACAGAGGCTAGTACCCAAGATGGAGCTGACTAATCTTACAACTTTCTGTAGCCCAAGTATTTTGGTCCCATGCAGTAGCGCCCCCCCCCCCCATATCAAACAGTGATACAGCCTGTCAGGATGCTTTCTACGGTACATTTATAGAAATTTTTGAGTGTTTTAAGTGATTTACCAAATCCTGACTCCCTGAGGAAGGGTCTCGGCCCGAAACGTCGACTATACTCTTTCCCACAGATGCTGCCTGGCCTGCTGAGTTCCTCCAGCATTTTGTCTGTGTTGTTTGTATTTCCAGCATCTGCAGATTTTCTTTTCTCTGCTAGTCATACCTGTTTTTTTTTGTACAGACCTGGGTGGCCAGACTTGTGAATGCCACAGATCTAGTCTTCAGCAGATGACATACCTCCTGGTTCATCCAATGTTCAGCAAGTTTTCATAGGCACACACTCATCCACACAGGTTTTAATGAAGTCAGTAACAACTGCAGCATACTCATCCAGGTTCAAAGATGAATCCCTGAATACAGTGCAGTCCACCGATTCAAAGCAGTCCTGTAGGCGCTCCTGTACTTGGATTTTCAGAAGCCACACAAATAAAGAGTCCACAATATTACAGGAAAAGATTCTAGCAAGGATTGATTGGGATGAGGCAAAGAGTGGGAATGAAGAGAGCCTTTTCTGGTTGGTTGTCGGTGACTAGTAGTGTTCCACAAGGGTCTATGTTGGGACCAATTCTCTTTATATTATGTGTCTATGATTTGACTGATGGAATTGTTGGCTTTGTTGCAAAGTTTGCACATGATATGAAGGTAGATGGGGGGGCAGATAGTTTTGGGAAAGTGGAGAGGTTACAGAAGGAGAGAAAATACAAAAAAAAATGAGGAGCAAAGGGACTTGGGAGTGCTTGTGCAGGACTCCCTGAAGATTAACTTGCAGGTTGAGTCTGTGGTGAAGAGGGTAAATGCAATGTTAGCATTCATTTCAAGAGGACTAGAATATAAAAGCAAAGATGTAATGTTGAGACTTTATAAAGCACTGGTGAGGCCTCACTTGGAGTATTGTGAGCAGTTTGGGCCCCTTATCTTAGAAAGGATGTGCTGAAACTGGAGAGGAGTCAAAGGAGGTTCACGAAAATGATTCCAGGATTGAGTGGCTTGTCATATGAAGGACCTATATTTACTAGAATTCAGAAGAATGAGAGCTGACCTCATTAAAATCCGTCAAATGGTGAAAGGTCTTGACTGAGTGGATGTGGAGAGGATGTTTCCTATGTGGGAGAGTCTAAGACCAGAGGACACACCCTCAGAAGGGAGGTTGGTCCTTTTAGAATGGAAATGCGGAGGGGAGCGGTGAATCTGTCGGATTCTTTGCCACAGGCAGCTGTGGAGGCTAAGTTGTTCTGTACATTTAAGGCAAAGGTTGATAGATTGTTGATTGGTCAGGGCATGAAGAGACATGAGGAGAAAGCAGGAGATTGAGGCTGAGAGGAAAATTGGATCAGCCATGATGAAATGGCGGAGCAGAGTCGATGGGCCAAATGGCCTAACTTTGCTCCTGTATCTCATGGTCTTAGGTTGGAAAGCTTTTGGATCTTTAACGATGAAAGATGAAATATTTAACGGGAATCTGAAGGGGAAACTTATTCAGTGGTGAGTGTGTGGAATGAGCGGTCAGTGCAAGTGATGCACGCACGTTAGGTTTCAACATTTAAGAGAAGTTCTTGGATGGGAGGGGTATGGAGTCCATAGTTTAGCTGCAGGTTGATGGAACTCAGTAGAATTACAGTTCAGCATTTATTAGATGGGTTGAAAGGCCTGTTTCTGTTCTGTAGTCTTCTGTGACTCTGTCTTAAGAGCAGTTGAATTTCAGTTACAGAACAACATTTTCCAAACTTCTTTTCCAATTAGAATTTGTTTCTTTTGTAAGACCACAGAATGGGAAGGAATATTAGAACAATGCCAATTATTTTAGGAGTAAACCTAGAGGAAGACCTCGGCTTATGTACATCAAAAGAATAGCCAGGTGGCTACACATCGAGGAAATGGAAGTCATCCAAAAAACGAGGGATATATCTATATGGAAAACCATGGTCACCAACGTCTGCATCGGATATGGTACCTAGACAGACAGAAAATATGACTTCTCATCAGAACCTTGCTCATTACCCACAGATACTTCACCGTTTTATTTCGTTGTTCGAATTGAGTGGGATTGAATGAAGGTTGGCTTGAAAGTTAATATATTTAAAGCCTAGAAACAATAGAAAACCAATAGCACAGTACAGGCCCTTTGGCCCACATGTCCTTACCTCAGAAATTACCCAGGGTCACCCAAAGGCCTCTATTTTTCTGAGCTCCTTGTACCTCTCCAGGAGTCTCTTAAAATACCCTATCACATCCGTTTGCACCACCACCGCCGGTAGCCCATTCCATGTAGTCACCACTCTCTGCATTTAAAAAAAAATCAACTTACTCCTGAAAACTCCTCTGTACCTATTCCCCAGCACCTTAAAACTGTGCCCTCTCGTGCTAGCCATTTCAGCCCTGGGGAAAAGCCTCTGACTATCCACACGATCAATGCCTCTCATCATCTTATACACCTCTATCAGGTCACCTCTCATCCTTCATCACTCCAAGGAGAAAAGGCCGAGTTCACTCAACCTATTCTCATAAGGCATGCTCCCCAATCCAGGCAACGTCCTTGTAAATCTCCTCTGCACCCTTTCTATGGTTTCCACATCCTACATCTTACATTCCAATGAGCAAAGACAGGAAGTTTAAACAGTATTTCCTTTAAGCCCATCGC
The DNA here is from genome assembly GCF_963921235.1 of Mobula hypostoma. Lineage (NCBI taxonomy): Eukaryota > Metazoa > Chordata > Chondrichthyes > Myliobatiformes > Myliobatidae > Mobula > Mobula hypostoma. Next base: position 2,416,304 of record NC_086099.1, read on the forward strand.
CCCTACGGGGGTACGGGCTACTGACATCAGCCCACCAGAGTCCCCCGTCATTGGGCAGTATTTCAAGTTGTCCCCGGGTGTCGGCCATCTTCTGAGTATCCTCCCTCTCCCAGGGATAGGGTTTGACTGCCAGTGACGAGTGGTCTTACTCAGGGACCACTACTTTTCACATTGTCTGTCAGTTATTTAGATAATGGGATTGAGGGCTTTGTGGCAAAGTTTGCGGATGATACGAAGATAGGTGGAGGGGTAGGTAGTGCTGAGGAAGCAATGCGATTGCAGCAGGACTTAGACAAATTGGAAGCATGAGCAAAAAAGTGGCAAATAGAATACAGTGTTGGGAAATGTATGATAATGCATTTTGGTAAAAGGAACAATAGTGCAGACTATTATCTAAGTGGGGAGAAGGTTCAAACATCAAGGGTGCAGAGGGACTTTGGAATCCTCATGCAAGACTTCCAGAAGGCTAATTTACAGGTTGAGTCTGTGGTAAAGAAGGCAAGTGCAATGTTGACATTTATTTGAAGGGGAATAGAATATAAAAGCAAGGAGATAATGCTGAGCCTTTATAAGACACTAGTCAGGCCACACTCAGAGTATTGTCAACAGTTTGGGGCCCCATATCTCAGAAAAGATGTGTTATCATTAGACAAAGTCCAGACGGGGTTCATGAGGATGATTCTGGGAATCATGGGGTTAATATATGAGGAGCGTTTGGCAGCTTTGGGCCTGTACTCACTGGAATTTAGAAGAATGTGGGTGGATCACATTGAAACCGACTGAATGTTGAAAGGACTGGATAGGGTGGATGTGGAGAGGATGTTTCCTATGGTGGGGGTATCCAGAACTAGAGGGCACAGACCCAAAACTGAGGGGCAACCTTTTAGAACAGAGGTAAGGACTTTTTTTAGCCTGTGGAACACTCTGCCACAGACTGTGGTGGAGGCCAAGTCCCGGGGTATATTTAGAGCAGATGTTGATAGTTTCCTGATTTGTCTTTCGAGCTTCTGTTGGTGTTTCTGTAGCTCTGGATTTTTACAGATGGCGTTGCTAGCACCACATCCAGTTTTCTTCCTTTCACAGCCAGGCTCGGGTCTGTCCCTGGGGAAGTGAACTAAAACGTAATTGCAGAAGTTGCAAGGGTTTGTATGTGTTGCTGATGGAGTCAGAAGACTGGATGTTCTGTCTGGTGAGTGTATAACTGATGTGTAAACACTGCAAATTCTCACTCCTCAGGGACAGGTTCAAAGTGGCCTGCGGTCTGGAATCCGGATTGGTCAGGGCACCTATTTCCGCGTCACCCTGCTCAAATCTATCCCTGTGCAAGTGGACGGAGAGCCCTGGATTCAGTCCCCGGGGCACATCATCATCTCTGCTGCAGGGCCAAAGGTAGGTGTGGGCAAGGCATTGGCCTCAAATGTTTACTCTCTCTTTCCATAGGTACCTCGGGAGACTGAGTGGGTCACAGTCAGGAGGGGGAAGGGGAAGAGTCAGGTACTAGAGAGTACCCCTGTGGCTGTACCCCTTGACAATAAGTACTCCTGTTTGAGTACTGTTGGGGGGGGGAACGGCCTACCTGGGGGAAGCAACAGTGGCTGTGTCTCTGGCACAGAGTCTGGCCCTGTGGCTCAGAAGGGTGGGGAAAGGAAGAGGAAGGCAGTAGTGATAGGGAACTCTATAGTTCGGGGGTCAGACAGGCAAATTCTGTGGATGCAGGAAAGAAACTCGGATGGTAGTTTGCCTCCCAGGTGTCAGAGTCGGGGATGTTTCTGATCACGTCCACGATATCCTGAAGTGGGAAGGGGAACATCCAGAGGTCGTGGTACATATTGGTACCAATGACATAGGAAGCAAAAGGGAGGCGGTCCTGAAAACAGACTACAGGGAGTTAGGAAGGAAGTTGAGAAGCAGGCCCACAAAGGTAGTAATCTCGGGATTACTGCCTGTGCCACGTGACAGTGAGGATAGGAATAGAATGAGGTGGAGGATGAATGCGTGGCTGAGGGATTGGAGCGGGGGCAGGGATTCAGATTTCTGGATCATTGGGACCTCTTTTGGGGCAGGTGTGACATGTACAAAAAGGACGGGTTGCACTTGAATCCCAGGGGGACCAATATCCTGTCAGGGAGGTTTGCTAAGGCTACTGGGGAGAGTTTAAACTAGAATTGTTGGGGGGTGGGAACCGAACTGAAGAGACTGGGGAAGAGGCTGTTGGCTCACAAATAGAGAAAGCTTGGAGACAGTGTGTGAGGGAGGATAGGCAGGTGATAGAGAGGGGATGTGCTCAGACTGAAGGTTTACAAGAACTATCATGAACAAAGTGGATGAGCTCAGAGCGTGGATCAGTACTTGGAGGTATGATGTGGTGGCTACAGAGATTTGGATGGCTCAGGGACAGGAATGGTTATTTAGAGTGCCAGGCTTTAGATGTTTCAGAAAGGACAGGGAGGGAGGCAAAAGAGGTGGGGGCGTGGCACTGTTGATCAGAGATAGTGTCATGGCTGCAGAAAAGGTGGACGTCATGGAGGGATTGTCTACAGAGTCTCTGTGGGTGGAAGTTAGGAACAGGAAGGGGTCAATAACCCTACTGGGTGTTTTTTTATAGATCACTCAATAGTAACAGGGACAGGAGCAGATAAGGAGACAGATTCTGGAAAGGTGTAATAATAACAGGGTTGTCGTGGTGGGAGATTTTAATTTCCCAAATATCAATTGGCATCTTCCTAGAGTGAGGGGTTTAGATGGGGTGGAGTTTGTTAGGTGTGTTCAGGAAGGTTTCTTGGCACAATATGTAGATAAGCCTACAAGAGGAGAGGCTGGACTTGATCTGGTATTGGGAAATGAACCTGGTCAGGTGTCGGGTCTCTCAGTGGGAGAGCATTTTGGAGATAGTGATCACAATTCTATCTCCTTTACCATAGCGTTGGAGAGGGATAGGAACAGAGAAGTTAGGAAAGCGTTTAATTGGAATAAGGGGAAATATGAAGCTATCAGGCAGGTACTATAAGCATGAATTGGGAACATGTTTTTAGGGAAATGTACGACAGAAATATGGCGTACATTTTTCTGTTCAGGGGATATTTGCAAACGTTCAGGGGATATTTGCATGGAGTTCTGCGTAAGTACATTCCAGTGAGACAGGGAAAGGATGGTAGGGTACAGGAACCATGAGCAGGCTTTGGCGAGCAGGATTAAGGAAAACCCCAAGGCATTTTACAAGTTTGTGAAGAGCAAGAGGTTAAGACGTGAGAGAATAGGACCAAACAAGTGTGACAGTGGAAAAGTGTGTATGGAACTGGAGGAGATAGCAGAGGTACTTAATGAATACTTTGCTTCAGTATTCACTATGGAAAAGGATCTTGGCGATTGTAGGGATGACTTACAGTGGATTGAAAAGCTTGAGCATGTAGATATTAAGAAAGAGGATGTGCTGGAGCTTTTGGAAAGCATCAAGTTGGATAAGACTCCAGGACCGGATGAGATGTACCCCAGGCTACTGTGGGAGGCGAGGGAGGAGATCGCTGAGCCTCTGGTAATGATCTTTGCATCATCAATGGGGAATAGGGGAGGTTCCGGAGGATTGGAGGGTTGCAGAAGTTGTTCCCTTATTCAAGAAGAGGAGTACAGATAGCCCAGGAAATTATAGACCAGTGAGTCTTACTTCAGTGGTTGGTAAGTTGATGGAAAAGATCCTGAGAGGCAGGATTTATGAACATTTGGAGAGGTATAATATGATTAGGAATAGTCAGCATGGTTTTGTCAAGGGCAGGTCGTGCCTTACGAGTCTGATTGAATTTTTTGAGGATGTGACTAAACACATTGATGAAGGTAGAGCAGTAGATGTAGTGTATATGGATTTAAGCAAAGCATTTGATAAGTTACCCCATACAAGGCTTCTTGAGAAAGTAAGGAGGCATGGGATCCAAGGGGACATTGCTTTGTGGATCCAGAACTGGCTTGCCCACAGAAGGCAAAGAGTGGTTGTAGATGGATCATATTCTGCATGGAGGTCAGTGACCAGTGGTGTGCCTCAGGGATCTGTTCTGGGACCCTTACTCTTCGTGATTTTTATAAATGACCTGGATGAGGAAGTGAGGGATGGGTTATTAAATTTACTGATAACACAAAGGTTGGGGGTGTTGTGGATAATGTGGAGACTGTCAGAGGTTACAGCTGGACATTGATAGGATGCAAAGCTGGGCTGAGAAGTGGCAGATGGAGTTCAACCCAGATAAGTGTGAGGTGGTTCATTTTGGTAGGTCAAATATGATGGCAGAATATAGTATTAATGGTAAGACTCTTGGCAGTGTGGAGGATCAGAGGGATCTTGGGGTGCGAGTCCATAGAACACGCAAAGCAGCTATGCAGGTTGACTCTGTGGTTAAGAAGGCATACGGTGCATTGGCCTTCATCAATCATGGAATTGAATTTAGGAGCCGAGGGGTAATGTTGCAGCTATATAGGACCCTGGTCAGACCCCACTTGGAGTACTGTGCTCAGTTCTGGTCACCTCACTACAGGAAGGATGTGGAATCCGTAGAAAGGGTGCAGAGGAGATTTACAAGGATGTTGCCTGGATTGGGGAACATGCCTTATGAGAATAGGTTGAGTGAACTCGGCCTTTTCTCCTTGGAGTGTCGGAGAATGAGAAGTGACCTGATAGAGGTGTATAAGATGATGAGAGGCATTGATCGTGTGGATAGTCAGAGGCTTTTTCCCAGGGCTGAAATGGCTAACACGAGAGGGCATAGTTTTAAGGTGCTTTGAAGTAGGTACAGAGGAGATGTCAGGGGTAAGTTTTTACACAGAGAGTGGTGAGTGCGTGGAATGGGCTGCCGGCGACTGTGGTGGAAGCAGATACAACAGGGTCTTTTAAGAGACTCCTGGATGGTTACATGGAGCTTAGAAAATAGAGGGCTATGGGTAACCCGAGGTAATTTCTAAAGTAAGTACATGTTCAGCACAACATTGTGAGCCGAAAGATCTATTTTGTGCGGTAGGTTTTCTATGTTTCTATACACAGCCTGACCTTCCGAGCTGTCCAATCATTTTCTGTCATCGAGTCAGAGAGAAGTACAGCAGTGAAACGGGCCCTTCAGCCCATCTAGTCCTTGCTGAAAACTGTTTGAACTGCCTTCACCCATCACCCTGCACAGGGACCATAGCCTTCCATATACCTACTATCCATGTACCTATCCAAACTTATTTTAAAAGTTAAAATCGATCTCTCTTGCACCATTTGTGCTGGCAGCTCATTCCACACTCCCATGACCCTCTGAGTGAAAAAGTTTCCCTTCAAGTTCCCTTTAAACTTTTCACCCTTTACATCCGACCTCTGATTGTCGTCCCACCCAACTGTGGAAAATGCCTGTTTATATTTACCTTATCTATACCCCTCATAATTTTGTATACCTCGATCAACTCTCCTCAGTCTTCTGTGTTCTAAAGAATACAGTCCTCACCTATTCAGTCTTTCCTCATAACTCAGGTTCTCCAGACCTGGCTACGTCCTTGTAAATTTTCTCTGCAACTATTATACAACTTCAACATAACATCCCATCTCCTGTACTCAATACATTGATTAATGAAGGCCAATGTTCCAAAAGCTTTATTTACAAACCTATCTACCACGCCACTTTCAAGAAATTATGGACCTGTATCCCCAGATCCCTTTGTTCTCCCACACTCCTCAGTGCCCTAATGTTCACCGTGTAAGACCTACCCTGGTTGGTCCTATCAAAGTGCAAAACCTCGCGCTTGTCTGCATTAAATTCCATCTGCCATTTTTCAGCCCATTTTTCCAACTGATGCAGATCCCTCCACAAGCCATGATAGCCTTCCTTACTGTCCACTATACCCCCAATCTTGGTGTCATTCGCAAATTTGCTGATGCAGTTAACCACATCATCATCCAGATCATTGATATAGATTCCAAACAAAGGATACAGTACTGATCCCCGTGGCACACCACTAGTCACAGGTTGCCAGTTCAGCGAGGCAACCCTCTACTACCACTCTCTGGCTTCTCCCACAAAGCCAATGTCTAATCCAGTTTACTATCTCGTTCTGAATGCTGAGTATTGAACCTTCTTGACCAGCCTCCCGTGTGGGACCTTGTCAAATGCCTTACTAAACTCCATGTAGACAACATCCACTGCCTTGCCTTCATCCACTTTCCCAGTAACTTCCTCGAAAAACTCAAAAGTTTGGTTAGACATGACCTACCACAAACAAAGCCATGCAAACTATCCTCAATAAGTCCATGTCTAACCAAATACTTATATATATGATCCCTTAGAACACATTCCAATAACTTTCCCCACTACTGATGTCAGACTCCCAAGCGTTTAATTTCCTGGTTTCTGTTTAGAGCATTTTTTAAACAGCAACACAACATTGGCTATCTTCCAATCCTCTGGTACCTCTCTTGTCACTGAGGATGTTTTAAATGTCTCTGCTAGAGACATGGTAATTTATGCACTTGTCTCCCATAGGGTCCAAGAGGAATTCCTTGTCAGGCCCTGTGGGTTTATCCATCCTGATTCGTCTCAGGGTAGCAACCCTCTCGTCTGTAATCTGTACAGAGTCCATGGAGTTGATGCTGCAATGCCTCACTTCTGTAAACTCCTCATCCATCCCCAAGTAAATACAGATGTAAAGAATGCATCTAAGATCTTCCTCATCTATTTTGGCTCCACACATGGCTTACTGTTCTGGCTTCCAGAGGACCAATTTGTCCCTTGCAATCCTTTTGCTCTTACACTGTTCCTCAAACGTCAACTCTCTCTCTTTGCACAGATACAGCCTGACCTATTGAGTGGTCCCACCATTTTCTGTCACTAATGTAGGTTTATTGATTTCGAGATGGAGCACAGAACCAGCCCTTCCAGCTGAATGAGCCACACTACCAGCAACCCCTGATTTAACCCCAGCCTAATCACTGGACAACTTACAATGACCTACTAACTTACTAACTGATACAACTTTGGAATGTGGGAGGAAACAGGAGCACCCAGAGGAAACCCACACACACACACACGTGCGTGCGTGGCAAGGATATGCAAATGCTTGCAGAGGATGGCGGGATTGAACTCTGAACCCTGATGCCCCGAGCTGCAGGAGTGTTAGGCTAACCACTGTAGCCAACAATTTGATCCTGAGTATAAGCCAACATTGAGTAATGTGTTACAATGCAGGCCAGCTGCTTGCAACATCGTACAAGGTTGCTGGTCTTTACCGAGGGTGGTAGTGAGAGGTAGGGAGCTTGCGTTCCTGTGACGGTGCATGTAAGTGGGACAAGGTTCGGGAGCCAAAAGACTTAAGAGCAGAATTAGGCCATTTGGCCCATCGAGTCTGCTCCACCATTCAATCATGGCTGATCATTTTTTTCCATCTCCTCCTCAACCCCAGTTCCCAGCCTTCTTCCCATAACCTTTGATACCATGTCCAATCAAGAATCTATCGATCTCTGCCTTAAATACACCCAACCACCTGGCCTCCACAGCTATATGTGGCAACAAATTCCACAAATTCACCACCTTCTGGCTAAAGAAATTTCTCCGTATCTCTGTTCTAAATGGACACCCCTCTACCCTGAGGCTGTGCCCTCTTGTCCTAGACTCTCCCACCATGGAAAACATCCTGTCCACATCTACTCTGTCTAGGCATTTCAACATTCAAAAGGTTTCAATGAGATCCCCCCTCATCCTTCTAAATTCCAGCAAGTACAGACCAAGAGCCATCAAACGTTCCTCATATGAAAACTCGTTCATTTCTGGAATCGTCCTTGTGAACCTCCTCTGGATCCTCTCCAATGCCAGCACATCTCTTCTAAGATGAGGGGCCCAAAACTGTTCACAATACTCAAGGTGAGGCCTGACCAGTGCCTTATAAAGTCTCAGCATCACATCCTTGCTCTTGTATTCTAGACCTCTTGAAATGAATGCTAACATGGCATTTGCCTTCCTCACCACCGACTCAACCTGCAAGTTAACCTTCAGGGTGTTCTGCACAAGGACTCCCAAGTCCCTCTACATCTCAGATTTTTGGATTTTCTCCTCATTTAGAAAATAGTCTCCAAATTTATTTCTACTACCAAAGTACATGACCATGTATTTTCCAACTTTGTATTTCATTTGCCACTTTCTTGCCCATTCTCATAATATGTCTAAGTCCTTCCGCAGCCTATCTGTTTCCTCAATACTAGCAATCTTCATATCATCTGCAAACAGCAACAAAGCCATCTATTCTGTCAACTACAAACAAGAGAAAATCTGCAGATGCTGGGAATCCGAGCAACACACACAAAATGCTGGAGGAACTTAGCAGGCCAGGCAGCATCCTTGGAAAAAAAAGTACTGTCGATGCTTTGGGCCAAAAGCCTTCGGCTGGTCCTGCAGATATTTCGTGTCCCTCCGTTCCCAACATATTCATATCCATACATAAAGTCTCTTAAAAGTTGCTAACATACCTGGCAGTCTGTTTGCTCTGAAGGAAATTCTGTTTTACACAAATTGCGATATTTTTTTCCCAGGTTCATATGTTGAAACGATGTAAACAAAAGCAGAAGAAGCAAGCTGGGGCTTTCAAAGATTCAAGAGCAGAGAGTTTTCCTCCTCCTGAAATGGGCAACTGAAAAATAAACACACTTTACCAGCTCATTTCAACATCTGGAGATAGAAATCAAGATTTAATTGCTGAGTGACTTAAAGTTTGGAGCAATTTGCATTGTAATAATTTAGAGATTTATTTGCTAATTTCTATTGGAAATTTGCTGTGATTGTCTGATGTCTCCAGCCAGTAGCCCAGAAACACTGAATTATCAAGTAAATGATTGATGTTCCTCGTTCACTAAACTGAAGGGTAGAATAATTATTGCAGTAATCAGTTCTATGTATGGAAAGGAAATGCTTCAACCTTTGCCCCTTCGGGAACATGCTCTGCTCTGCTCTGTTAGAATTTATCATGAGCAGCTCTTCACAATGATTTTTCTCTCATCTCTTCTGACCTCCCCAGCATAATGGCCAGGAAAATATTGCCAAACAATTAGCAGAACGTACATTTTCACAATTCTTCCTACTTGTCTCTTATTTTGGGAAAAAAGCTCAAATCATTTCTAAAATTTTCATTCCAGACCTACACAAAATTCATTTAAGAGATCACAAGATTCTTGTAAGTGTTCATATTCTTTTGGTAGAACATTTAAAATACTTGTTTACCTCAGATTATTTTGTTATTTGAACTGATAATATTAATTAATGGTGTAGAGTTATTCATACTTTAGTGAACTTTGAAAAAGAAATGTTTGCAGAGAGAAAATAGTTTTATACAGAAATAATATTTATGTTTGAGGGTGATAGATATTCAGGGATGCATTGTTAATATGTAGCCACAGTAACACACATTGATTAGCACCACATTATTGTAATGCAGTTATTGTTCAAAAAATGGATTGAGCACAGAACTAATCATAACCATTCAATGCAGCAATGGGTAAAGGAGTGAATAATGGTTCAAAACAACATTGCTTTAGATTTAGTGAAACTGAATATTCTCACTTGAGCTCATTCCAAACACCTATTTATTTTTCCAAAAGCTTAGTTTTAAAATGTTGTAAATTATAATGTTACAAATTTTCCTCCTGGTTTGTCTGAGGACACTGGTTGTAAGTAATCCTTGCCAAACCTTTCAAAACAGCATGACTTAAGGGCATATCAATCTGATTGTTTCAGTCGGTGATTATAGCCAGTATAGGCGACCCTATCATATGATCACATGTCACGTGACAAATGATATTCTGTCCTACGCTAGCTCAGAGGTATGCTCTCCCTCAAGGGGATATAGTTGGAATGATGCAGTTCCCTATTTTTTGAATACTATTTGATACTTGTATAACATACTAGAATAACCTGTTCAAAATGTCCCAGTACTGTTACTGACAAATTACTTGTTCCAAAATTCACTTGTCACCCCCTGTGCTAGAGGAACACCTGACTTTACTGAGCAAGGGGCTTTGGTGGTGAAACCTCCAGCTATTATTCACAATAAAAGACAATTTTTCCTGCTGGTAACACTGTGTCTGAAGTGTACGTGTAAAGGGAACACTCATGAATTACCAGCAGCCAAAGTGTCCTACCTAACTTTTAGTAGAAAGGAAACCCAGTGAGTGAAGAACACAGCTGTTCTCACAATGAGCCACAGTATGGTTGCCCTGGTATGCATCAAGAAAAGGAAGAGTTTTGACCATGAATTCATCTTGTGCTTACAGTGCGTGGCAGTGGTATCATGTATCTCTTGCTATAATTAACACTCATTACATTAGTTTTATTCAGGGAGTGATAGTCAAACGTCGTCGTTGTTCCAGAGAATATTAATGCAGTGAAGTACCAGATACAATTCCATCTACAATAATACATTGTCATATTCCACTCTCGGTGGAATTTTTGTTTGTTTGCCAACCAGTGGGGAAAAGTAGTGAAGAAGGGATTTTGTCTAATTCTCATGAACTGAATCGGATAGACATGAATCTTGTCATCTAATACCATTGGAATTGGTTTATTTTTTATTGCATGTCTTAATCTCTTCGTTTTCTTCCCTCTTACCATGACATTGCTAAAATATTCAACAAAAAGTTAATTAAACTCCTTTGCTGAAATAGAACAGGAAATAATCTAGATTGTTCATTCTCCTGCTCCGCAATATTTTTGAACAGTTTTTGGTTTTTAATCCTCAGACCTTCAATCATCAGCCATATCTTGTGTTCGAGTTCCTTTGGTGGGTGGTACTGGTATGGTGATACAGTTGGCAAATGCATACATTATTAAGTGCTTTACAAATCTTTCATAATGACAATGGGGAAGGTGGTTTTCCTTTAGCAATGCAGCTCTGTTTTAGTTGTGTGTTGGTGCTTTTACCGAAAGGAAATGGCAGCCATTGGAAGATGGGAAACTTTCTGGGTCCCAAATTGTTTACATGGTGAAGTTTTAGAGTTCTATTTTGATAATGCTAAGAGTTTTTAAACAAAATTAAATGCATATTTGTACCTTTTTGATTTGACAGAACCAATTCTATTTTATTATGATGCTTAAAGTTTTGTGGATTGTTAAATGTTAGTGTTTTAGGTATCTTGGGAATTATATTTATGTTGCATTTATATATTAGTAACCATAGAGGCAAGTACAAGGGTATTGAATGGGTTGTGTTTTTAGCAGCATATCATACATTTCTGCACACTGATTTGTGACCACAGGACGTCACAGATTGACTGCCTGTTTATGAGTTTCAGGATTTACACTTTCTTCCCTGGAGAAGAAAAGAAAATGTTTGTCTCTTTTACTGGCCAAAGCTGCAAGGTGTCTGGGTGTATTAAAGCAGTGTTTTATTCTAGGGCAATATTTAATAATCTCACAAAAACTATTTTGATTTATCAGTCTGTGCAAATGTCACTTACTAATTAGTTAAATTAATTGTGTGGGGCTGCATAACCTGGAATGGTTGAGTTTAAATATAAACTTTACAAAAATCCAATTGGCCAATGGTGTAGTTACTGAAGCTGACTCCAGCAGACAACAGTGTTTTGTTAGTGCCTTGTTTGTGCTGCTTGCTTTCTGGATGAGGCCAATAAATGACACGCAAAGTCAGAAAGAAAATGAAAAGCTTAAAATATTGGCCAACCCTGAAACATCGAGTGTCTTTTATAGAATTTCTGTTCTTTTACTAACTTCCAGCATTAAACAGTGGATACTGACAGTAAAATCTGTTTCTCCACTGAACCGGGCGATTGTTACTATCGTCCTCCAAAGGTCACTTTAGAATATCAGATACTAGCAGGTAATGGTGAGAAATTATTTTATAGCATTTTGCGAAGAGGTAATGATTTGCTTATGTGCCTGTTTTTGCCACATCAGTGTGATGGGAACCAAATTACCCTCGACAATCCAAACACCAAGTAATAAAATGTTAAAACTCAACAATTCCTTAATCAAAATGCTGGTGTTTGGATACACTATTACTGGAATCTACTTCAGCTATCATTTTGTTAAAATCAAGCAGGCAATGCTCAAATGTACTGAGCATTTGAGTTGCAAATATTGATTACCTCTAATATCCTTTTCCAACGTGCTTTGTGTAGTGTCAGTCTTCAGCTTTGTTTTACGTGGGAGTGCTTCCTGTCGGTGATGTGTTCTGCTGAACATAGATCTTACACTGTAAATATTGATCGAATTCTCAGATTCTCATCATTCCACCATCGACTGCTCAGTTAGAATTCCCATCATTTGATGTGTATTGCATCAACTGTGTATATTTTGAAATGAGTTCATGTTGTAAAGAAATTGCACTGTTATATACTGCATAATCTCTTCTGAATGTAATTGTGTTCAGTAAGAAATCTATTGAAAGAATAAAATCAGACATTCCAATGAAATAGTTAACAAATGTACATTTTCATTTACCTGTTGCACATGTTGAATCGTCAAATGTGTACTTTTGACTTCTATATTATCGTCTGCATCTCAGATTATACCCAGTCACCACGTGGCCAAAACCTTTTCCTTCCATGTTAGGAACAACAAAGGGGGCAGAAGGACACCTCGGGGTGAGTGAGGGGGTGGAGGGACACCTTGGGTTGAGTGAGGGAGTAGAGGGACACCTCAGGGTGAGTGAGGGGGTGGAGGGACACCTTGGGGTGAGTGAGGGAGTAGAGGGACACCTCGGGGTGAGTGAGGGGGTGGAGGGACACCTTGAGGCGAGTGAGGGAGTAGAGGGATACCTCGAGGTGAGTGAGGGGGGTTGAGGGACACCTCGAGGTGAGTGAGGGAGTCGAGGGACACCTCGGGGAGAGTGAGGGAGATCAGGACACCTCGGGGGTGAGTGAGGGAGTAGAGGGACAGCTTGGGGTGAGTGAGGGAGCAGAGGGACACCTCGAGGTGAGTGAAGGGGTTGAGGGACACCTCGAGGTGAGTGAGGGAGTCGAGGGACACCTCGGGGAGAGTGAGGGAGATCAGGACACCTCAGGGTGAGTGAGGGGATCAGGACACCTCGAGGTAAGTGAAGGGGTTGAGGGACACCTCGGGGTGAGTGAAGGGATTGAGGGACACCTCGGGGTGAGTGAGGGGATCAGGACACCTCGAGGTGAGTGAAGGGGTTGAGGGACACCTCGGGGTGAGTGAAGGGATTGAGGGACACCTTGGGGTGAGTGAGGGAGTAGAGGGACACCTCGAGGTGAGAGAAGGGGTTGAGGGTCACCTCAGGGGTGAGTGAGGGAGTAGAGGGACATCTCGAGGTGAGAGAAGGGGTAGAGGGACATCTCGGGGTGAGTGAGGGAGTCGAGGGACATCTCAGGGTGAGTGAGGGGGTAGAGGGACACCTCGGGTGAGTGAGGGGATCAGGACACCTCGAGGTGAGAGAAGGGGTTGAGGGTCACCTCAGGGGTGAGTGAGGGAGTCGAGGGACACCTCGGGGTGAGTGAGGAGATCAGGATAATGCAGTTGAAGTGTGAGCCCATGGATGTTGATTGTTGGTGCACATAGCAGAACATTGTTAACTGGATAGTTGGGGGTCATTGAGGTGCCGTTGTATTCCGGTGCTCAAAGCAAATGCACCATATTGACCCGGTTAAAGATAAAGATTAAAAACAAGATCCTGGCGAGCAACATGCATAAAATGTTGGCACCAGCAATGGAAATGAATGAACAGCTGACATTTTGGGCCAAACCCTTCATCATAAGTGGAAAGGAAGGGGGAAGATGCCAGAATAAGAAGGTGGGGGGGAGGAGAGAAGGACGAGCTGGATTGGGACTCCCAGCCTGGGGACGTGGACCCCTTGGTTAATGGTGGGAAACCATGACGTTCGAGGTTGGGCAACTCCGACGGAAGGTGGGTGTGGGAGGAGGAAATTAAGTTCGAAGCTGATAGGTGATAACTGGAAAAGATAAAGGGCTGGAAGAGAGAGGAGAGTGGACCATGGGATAAAGCAGAGGAGGTGATTCACCTTTTTGTATTTGCATATTGGTTGTTGTCCATCCTGTTGGTGTGGTCCTTCATTGATTCTATTGTGTTTCTGCAAGAAACAAACCTCAGGGTCGTATATGGTGGCATATATGTTCTACGATAATAAATTTACTTTGAAGATACACTTCCATCTGCCACTTCTTTGCCCATTCACCTCATCTATTTATTTATTCATTGAGGTAAGTGCAGAATAAACCCTTCTGGCTCTTATAGCAATGCTGCTAGGCAACACCCCCCCCCACCCCCATTTAAATCTCGCCTTAACACGGGACAATTTACAGTGTCTGTGGAGGGTATCCGGAGCACCCAAGGGAAACACACATGGTCACATGGGAAACGTACAAACTGCTCACTTACTGCGGCTCGAGTCTGTGTAAGTCCTTGTTTCCTCAACACTACCTTGTCTTTCACCTATCTTCACATTCCACACAAACTCGGCCGCAAAGCCATCAATCCCATCATCCAAATCAGTGACATCAGTCCCAGCACCAGCCTCTGTGGAACACCACTAGCTACCTTCAGCTGATTGGAAAAGGCTCCTTTATTGCCACTCTTTGCCTTCTGCCTCTCAGCTAATCTTCTATCCATGCTAGTACCTTTCCTGTAATACCATGGGCTCTTCTCGTGGTAAAGAGTCTCATGTGCAGGCACCTTGTCAAAGGCCTTCTAAAAATCCAAGTAAACAACATCCTCTTTTGTCTATCCTGCCTATTATTTGTTCAAACAAGTCCAACAGATTTGTCAGGCAAGATTTCCCCTTAAGGTAACCATGCTAACTTTGACCTCTTTTGTTAAGAGCCTCCAAGTACCCTAAAACTTCAACCTTAATAATCCAACATCTTCCCAACCACTGAAGTCAGCCCGATAATTTCCTTTCTTCTGCCTTCCTCCCTTCTTAAAGAGTGAAGAGAAATTGAAATCTTCCAGTGCTCCAGAACCATTCCACAATTTAGTGATTCTTGAAAGATCGTTAGTAATGCCTTCACAATCTCTGCCGCTACCTTCTTCAGAGCCCAGGGGTGTAATCATCCGGTCCAAGTGACTTACCTACCTTCAGACCTTTCAGCTTCCCAACCACTTCACCTTCAGCAATAGCTATGCACTCACTTCTGCCCCCCAACACTCAAATTCCTGGCACACTGCTGCTGCCTTCCACAGTGAAGACTGACACAGAATACTTACGTTCATCTGCCAGTTCTTTGTTCCCATTATTACCTCTCCGGTGTTATTTTCCAGTGGTCCTCTATGCACTCACATCTCTCTCATCTTTATAGATCTGGAAAAGATTTTTGGTATCCGCTTACAAATTATTGGCTCAACTTGATACTTTGTCTTTTCTCTCCTTATGGCTTTTTAGTTGCCTTCTTTTGGTTTTGTAAAGTTTCCCAATCCTCTAAATTCCCACTAATTTTTTCTATATGTCCTCTTTTATTTTATGCTTTCTTTGACTTCCCTTGACAGCCCTTGCCTCTTCCTCCCTTTAGAATAGATCTTCTGTGGGACGTATCAATCCTGCACCTTCCCATTTGCTCCCAGAAACAACAGCCATTGTTCTGCCATCTTGCCAGTGTCCCTTTCCAGTTAACTTTAGCCAGCTCCTCGCTCATGCCTCTAATTCCCTTTATCACCACTGTAATACTGACACAGCTGACATTATATTCTCAAACTGCAGGGTGAATTCTATCATATTATGATCACTGCATCCTAATTATAGCTTCCTAAGGAAGCTAAAGCACTCTCTCCTCCCTCATCACCTGCTGATCAACTTCTATCGGACAACTATAGAGACCCTCCTGACGTATTGCTGTGCAGTGTGGTTTGCCAGCTGCGCAGAACAGAACAGGAAGGACTTGCAGCGGGTGGTGAGGGTAGCAGAGTGGGTTATTGGCACAACATTACCCTCCCTCAGAGACATTTATACTGGCAGACTTCAAAAGAAGGCTACTTGTATTTCAAAGGATCCCACTCATCCTGGACATCACCTGTTTTCCCCTCTACCTTCTGGGAAGAGATACAGAGCATTAAGGACAAAAACAAAGAGACTCCTTAACAGCTTCTACCCACAAGCAGTGAAATGTATAACACCCCCTTCCCTTCTCCTGCCCCCCTCCTAAGACGGCGGCAGCTAAATGCATCACACTTCCAGGAATGGCAGGTGTGCAATAGTCCTACCCCCCTATCCATATATTATTAATTTTGGACTGCACTCCTGAGGTTTTAGAGTTTATTTTATGTATATATTCTTTGTCATGCTGCAAAACGTTGAGCTGCTAAACTGTGTTTCATTGCTCCACAATGACAATAAAGATATTCTATTCTATTCTAAACTGTAAGGGTAAAAAGACCCTGATGGGAGATGCATACAGACCCCCAAACAGTAGTAATGATGAGGCCCACAAGTTACAACGGGAGATAGAGATTGCATGCCAAAAGGGCAATGTTACAATAGTCAAGGGGGACTTCAATATGCATGAAGATTGGGAAAATCAGGTTGGTGTGGATTCTGGGGGGAGGAGTGGAACTTATAACGTGCCGAAGAGATGGCTTTTTAGAGCAGCTTGTGGTTAAGCCCATGAGAGGATCAGCTATTCTGGATTGGGCGTTGTGCAATGAACTGGAATTGATTAGAGAGTTTAAGGTAAAATAACACTTATTATAATATGATCAAATTCCCCTGAAATTTGAGAAGGAGAAGCTAAAGTCAGATATATCAGTATTACAATGAAGTAAAGGGAATTACAGAGGCATGAGAGGGGAGTTGGCCGGAATTGATTGGGAAAGAACACTGGCAGGGATGATGGCAGAGCAGCAATGGCCGGAATTTCTGGAAACAATTTGGAAAGCACAGGATAGAAACATCACAAACAGGAAGTGGCATTCTACAGGCAACATTACACAACCATGGCAAACAAGAGAAGTTGTAGCCAACATAAAAGCCAAAGAGAGGGCGTATAATAGAGCAAAAAATAATGGGAAGTTAGAGATTTATGAAACACTTAGAAACATAGAAAATAGGTGCAGGAGTAGGCCATTCAGCCCTTTGAATCTGCACCGCCATTCAGTATGATCATGGCTGATTATCCAACTCAGAACCCTGTACCAGCCTTCTCTCCATACCTCCTGATCCCTTTAGCCACAAGGGCCATATCTAACTCCCTCTTAAATATAGCTAATGAACTGGCCTCAACTGTTTCCTGTGGCAGAGAATTCCACAGATTCACCACTCTCTGTGTGAAGAAGTTTTTCCTCATCTCGGTCCTAAAAGGCTTCCCCTTTATCCTCAAACTGTGACCCCTCGTTCTGGACTTCCCGAACATCGGGAACAATCTTCCTGCATCTAGCCTGTCCAATCCCTTTAGAATTTTATACGTTTCAATAAGATCCCCCCTCAATCTTCTAAATTCCAACGAGTATAAGCCTAGTCGATCCAGTCTTTCATCATATGAAAGTCCTGCCATCCCAGGAATCAATCTGGTGAACCTTCTTTGTACTCCCTCTATGGCAAGGATGTCTTTCCTCAGATTAGGGGACCAAAACTGCACACAATACTCCAGGTGTGGTCTCACCAAGGCCTTGTACAACTGCAGTAGTACCGCCCTGCTCCTGTACTCGAATCCTCTTGCTATGAATGCCAGCATACCATTCGCCTTTTTCACCGCCTGCTGTACCTGCATGCCCACTTTCAATGACTGGTGTATAATGACACCCAGGTCTCGTTGCACCTCCCCTTTTCCTAATCGGCCACCATTCAGATAATAATCTGTTTTCCTGTTCTTGCCACCAAAGTGGATAACCTCACATTTATCCACGTTAAATTGCATCTGCCATGAATTTGCCCACTCACCTAACCTATCCAAGTAACCCTGATTCCTCTTAGCATCCTCCTCACAGCTAACACTGCCACCCAGCTTCGTGTCATCTGCAAACTTGGAGATGCTGCATTTAATTCCCTTGTCTAAGTCATTAATATATATTGTAAACAACTGGGGTCCCAGCACTGAGCCTTGCGGTACCCCACTAGTCACCGCCTGCCATTCCGAAAAGGTCCCGTTTATTCCCACTCTTTGCTTCCTGTCTGCTAACCAATTCTCCACCCACACCAATACCTTACCCCCAATACTGTGTGCTTTAAGTTTGCACACTAATCTCCTATGTGGGACCTTGTCAAAAGCCTTTTGAAAATCCAAATATACCACATCCACTGGTTCTCCCCTATCCACTCTACTAGTTACATCCTCAAAAAATTCTATGAGATTCGTCAGACATGATTTTCCTTTCACAAATCCATGCTGACTTTGTCCGATGATAACTAAAAAACTAATTAAAAACTAACAGAAGACAACTAAAAAGTCATTAAGAAGGTAAAGATGGAATACGAAAGTAAGCCAGCCAATAAATTAAAAAGGATACCGAAAGTTTCTTCAGAAACATAAAGTGTAAAAGAGAGGCGAGAATTAGGGCTGCTGGAAAATGATGCTGGAGAGGTAGCAATGGGGGACAACGAAATAGTGGATGAACTGAGTATGTTTTGGCATCAGTCTTCACCGTAGAAGACACTATCAGTATTGTGGAAGTACCAGGTATCATGGGACATGAAGTGTGTGAAGTAACCATAACTAGAGCGAAGGTTCTTGGAAAACCGAAAGGTTTGAAGTGTCATAAGGGAGGTGGCTGGGAACAGACCCATGTGCAAGACACAGACAGTGAAGTACTAGGGACAGGACTAGGATACAGGGCGATGGCAAGGACATGGACAGGAAAAATCAGGAACCTGGAACAGGCCTGAACAAGAAAGCTAGGAGCCTGGGCTTGGACTCCGAGCCAGAGACTGGACCTGGGTCTTGCCTCTGGCTCGGGCCCCAGAACCAGGCAAGGACGAGGCTTGGCTGGCAGGCGGGACTTGATGCTACAGGCTGCAGGCAGGAGACTCGAGGCGAGGTGAGGCTGGAGGCAGGAGACAGGAGACTTGAGGTGAGGCGAGGCGAGGCTACAGGTTGGAGGCAGGAGACTCGAGGCGAGGCGAGGCTGGAGGCAGGAGGCGAGGCGAGGCTACAGGCTGCAGGCAGGAGACTCGAGGCTAGGCGAGGCTGGAGGCAGGAGACAGGAGACTTGAGGTGAGGCGAGGCTGGAGGCTGGAGACTTGATACTTGGCTCCTCCAGGGCTGGGCACGGATCTCCTGGGCAGGGCGCGGATCACCACCGGGCAGAGGCAAGGGACAGAACCAACCCCAGGTAACGGCAAGACGGCCTGGCTTACCTGGGCAGAGGCAAGGGACAGGAAGGGAGCGAGGAACAGAGTGGCTCCAGGACAAGACTGCAGGCAAGACGAGTCGAGGGTTTCAGGCGAGGAAACAGAAGGCAGAGGAAGGGATACAAGGAGCAAGGACAAGAACAATCCGGCAGCCACACCCTGGTCTCTGAAGGTATTTATGCAGCCAGACCCAACCAGAATCAGCCGCTCAATTAGCTCAACAAGGACAGAAACAGGGTAGAAAGGAAAACCTGGAGCAAGGGTCGGTGAACCGGACCGTGAACTGGAATACGGACTTCACGGACCGGACTATGACATGAAGATGGATAAGTCACCTGGACCAGATGGTGTACATACCAGAGTTCTGAAAGAGGTGGCTGAAGAGATTGTGGAGGCATTAGTAATGATCTTTCAAGAATCACTAGATTCTGGAATGGTTCCAGAAGACTGGAAAATTGCAAATGTCACTCCACTCTTCAAGAAGGGAAAGAAGCAGAAGAAAGGAAACTATAGGCCAGTTAGTCTGACCTCAGTGATTGGGAAGATGTTGGAGACTATTATTAAGAATGAGGTCTCAGGGTACTTGGAGGAACACGATAAAATAGGCCGTAGTCAGCATGGCTTCCTCAAGGGAAAACCTATTGGAATTCTTTGAAGAAATTATGATAGACAAAGGAGAATCAGTTGATGTTGTGCACTTGGATTTTCAGAAGGCTTTTGACAAGGTGCCACACCTGAGGCTGCTTAACAAGGTATGGGCCCATGGTATTGCAGGAAAGACTCCAGCATGGATAAAGCTGTGGCTGACTGGTAGGAGGCAAAGAGTTTGAATAAAGGAAGCCTTTTCCAGCTGGTGGCTAGTGGTGTTCCACAGGGGTCTGTGATGGGAGTGATTCTTTTTTACATTATATGTCAATGATTTGGATAATGGAATTGATGGGTTTGTTGCAAAGTTTGCAGGTGACATGAAGATAGGTTCAGGCCATGTAGTTTTGAGGAAGTGAAGCTACAGAAGGACTTTGACAGATTAGGAAACGTGCTAAGAAATGTCAGATGGAATACAGTGTTGGGAAGTGTATGGTCATGCACATAGGAAGAACTGAAAGGGTTGACTGTTTTCTAAATGGAGAGAAAATATAAAACACTGGGTCACAGAGGGACTTAGGAGTCCATGTGCAAGATTCCCTAAAGATTAATAAGAACATAAGAAATAGGAGCAGAAGTAGGCCATTCAGCCCATCGAGTCTGCTCCACTATTCAATCATGGGCTGATCCAATTCTTCCAGTCATCCCCACTCCCCTGCCTTCTCCCCATACCCTTTGATGCTCTGGCTAATCAAGAACCTATCTATCTCTGCCTTAAATACACCCAATGACTTGGCCTCCACAGCCACTTGTGGCAACCAATTCCACAGATTTATCACCCTCTGACTAAAGTAATTTCTCTACATCTCAGTTCTAAATGGATGTCCTTCAATCCTGAAGTTGTGCCCTCTTGTCCTAGAATCCACTACCATGGAAAATAACTTTGCCATATCTAATCCGTTCAGGCCATTTAACATTCGGAATGTTTCTATGAGATCCCCCCTCATTCTCCTGAACTCCAGGGAATACAGTCCAAGAGCTGCCAGAAATTCCTCATACAGTAACCCTTTCATTCCTGGAATCATTCTTGTGAATCTTCTCTGAACCCTCTCCAATGTCAGTATATCCTTTCTAAAATGAGGAGCCCAAAACTGCACACAATACTCCAAGTGTGGTCTCACGAGTGCCTTATAGAGCCTCAACATCACATCCCTGCTCTTATAGAAACATAGAAACATAGAAAATAGGTGCAGGAGTAGGCCATTCGGCCCTTCGAGCCTGCACCACCATTCAGTATGATCATGGCTGATCATCCAACTCAGAACCCTGTACCTGCCTTCTCTCCATACCCCCTAATCCCTTTAGCCACAAGGGCCATATCTAACTCCCTCTTAAACATAGCCAATGAACTGGCCTCAACTGTTTCCTGTGGCAGAGAATTCCACAGATTCACCACTCTCTGTGTGAAGAAGTTTTTCCTCATCTCAGTCCTAAAAGGCTTCCCCTTTATCCTCAAACTGTGACCCCTTGTTCTGGACTTCCCCAACATCGGGATCAATCTTCCTGCATCTAGCCTGTCCAATCCCTTTAGGATTTTATACATTTCAATAAGATCCTCCCTCAATCTTCTAAATTCCAACGAGTATTAAGATATATTCTATACATTTAGAAATGAAAGCCAAAATTGCATTCGCCTTCCTCACAACCGACTCAACCTGGAGGTTAACCTTTAGGGGGTATCCTGCGCAAGGACTCCCAAGTCCCTTTGCATCTCTGCATTTTGATATAATAATAGTCTGCCCGTTTATTTCTTCCACCAAAGTGCATGACCATACACTTTCCAACATTGTATTTCATTTGCCACTTTTTTGTCCATTCCCCTAAACTACCTAAGTCTCTCTGTTTTCTCAACACTACCCACTCCTCCACCGATCTTTGTATCATCAGCATATTTAGCCACAAATCCATTAATCCCATAGTCCAAATCATTGACATAAATTGTAAAAAGTGGCTGTCCCAACACCAACCCCTGTGGAACTCCACTGGTAACCGGCAGCCAGCCAGAATAGGATCCCTTTATTCCCACTCTCTGTTTTCTGCCGACCAGCCAATGCTCCACCCATGCTAGTAACTTCCCTGTAATTCCACGGGCTCTTATCTTGCTAAGCAGCCTCATGTGCGGCACCTTGTCAAAGGCCTTCTGAAAATCCACGTACACCACATCTACTGCATCTCCTTTGTCTACCCTGCTTGTAATTTCCTCAAAGAATTGCAGTAGGTTTGTCAGGCAGGATTTTCCTTTCAGGAAATTATGCTGGCTTTGGCCTATCTTGTCATGTGCCACCAGGTACTCCGTAATCTCATCGCTAACAATCAATTCCAACAACTTCCCAACCACTGATATCAGGCTAACAGGTCTATAGTTTCCTTTCTGCTGCCTCCCACACTTCTTAAATAGCAGAGTAACATTTGCAATTTTCCAGCACTCCGGTACAATGCCAGAATCTATCGATTCTTGAAAAATCATTGTTAATGCCTTCGCAATCTCTCCAGCTACTTCCTTCAGAACCCGAGGGTGCATTCCATCAGATCCAGGAGATTTATCCACCCTCAGATCATTAGGCTTCCTGAGCACCTCCTCAGTCGTAATTTTCACTGCACAAACTTCACTTCCCTGACACTCTTGAATGTCCGGTATACTGCAGATGTCTTCCACTGTGAAGACTGATGCAAAATACGCATTCAGTTCCTCTCCACCTCTGTGTCTCTCATTACAATATCTCCAGCGTCATTTTCTATTGGTCCTATATCTATCCTCGACTCTCTTTTACCCTTTATATACTTAAAAAAAGCTTCCTTTCATAATTTGTCTTTTCCTTCCTAATGACCTTCTGTAAGTTTTTGAAAGCTCCCCAATCCTCTATCTTCCCACTAGCTTTGGCGTCCCTGTATGCCCCCTTTTGCTTTTACTGTGGCTCTGACTTCACGTGTCAGCCACAGTAGTGTCCTTCTTCCTTTGGAAAATTTCTTCCTATTTGGAATATATCTATCTTGCACTTCCCTCATTTTTCGCAGAAACTCCAGCTATTGCTGCCCTGCTGTCCTTCCTGCTGGTGTCCCTTTCCAGTTAACCTTGGCCAGTTCCCCTCTCATGCCATTGTAATTTCCTTTATTCCACTGATATACTGACACATTGGAATTTCGTCTCTTTTTCTTAAATTTCAAAATAAACTCGATCATATTGTGATCACTGTTCTTTAAGGACTCCTTAACTTTAAGCTCTCTTATCACCTCCAGATCATTGCTCAACATCTGGAACACTGCTAGTGTCTTCCACAGTGAAGACGATGCAAAATACTCATTTAGTTCATCATCCTTCTCCCATTATTATTTCTTCTGCCTCATTTTCTAGTGGTCCTATATCCTCTCTAATTTCTCTTTTATTTTTAACATACTTGAATAAACTTTTACTATCCATTTTGACATTCTTTGCCAGCTTGCAAAGAATCTTTCCCCTCCTAATGATTCTTTTAGTTGTTTTCTGTATGCTTTTAAAAGCTTCCCAATCCTCTACCTTCCCATTTATTTTCTGTTTTGTTGTATGCCCTCTCTTTGACTTCCCTTGTCACCCACGGTTGTACTGTTTTGTCATTTGAGTATTTATTTGTTTTTGGAATACATCTATCCTGCACCTCCCTCATTTTTCCTAGAAACTCAAGCCATTGCTGCTCTGCTGTGATTCCTGCCAGCATCTCCTTCCAATTTACTTTAGCCAACTACTTTGCCAAATTAGTCCCCAACAGCTCTAGCAAACCTGCCCACGAGAATATTTGTCCCCCTTGAGTACAGGTCGTATCTCCCCCCACAAGAGGTCCCAGTGATCCAAGAACTTGAAGCCGGGTCCCAACTGCTCAGCCTCTCATTAATCTGCCAAATCATCCTGTTTCTACCCTCACCGGCACGTGGCACAGGCAGCAATCCTGAAATTACTATCCGGGAGGTCCTGCTTCTCAGCTTCAAGAAGGGAGAGGGGCAGAAGAAAGGAAAATATAGGCCAGTTAGTCTGACCTTAGTGGTTGGGAAGACGTTGGAGTCGATTATTAAGAATGAGGTCTTAGGGTACTTGGAGGCACATGATAAAAAGGGAAGATCTTGCCTGACAAATCTGTTGGAATTCTTTGATAAAATAATAAGCAGAATAGACAAAGGTGAATCAGTTGTTGTGTACTTGATTTTCAAAGGCCTTTGACATGAGGCTGCTTAACAAGTCATGAAAATGACTTACAGGAAAAATACTCGCATGGATTAGGCATAGGCTGATTGGCAGGAGACAATGAGTGGGAATAAAGGGAGCCTTGTCTGGTTGGGTGCTGGTTACTAGCGGTGTTCCACGAGTCAGTGTTGGGACCAATTCTTTTTATGTTAAATGTCAATGATTTGAATGACAGTATTGATGGTTTTGTTCCAGTTTGTGGACAACATAAAGATAGGTGGAGGGGCAGGTAGTTTTGAGGAAGTAAAGAGGCTACAGAAGGACTGGACCGATTTGGAGAATGGCAAAGTGGCTGATGGAATACAGTGTTGGGGAGTGTATGGTCATGCACTTTGGTAGAAGAAGTGAAAGGGCTATTTTCTAAATGGAGAGAAAATACAAAAATCTGAGGTGCAAAGGTACTTGGGACTTCTGAAATTTCATGGTGAATTCTATTATATTATGATCACTTACTCCTAAGGGTTCCTTTACCTTAAGCTCTCTAATCAATTCCAGTTCATTGCACAACACCCAATCCACAATAACTGGTTCCCCAGTGGGCTCTACCACAAGCTGCTCCATCTCATAGGCATTCTTCAAACTCCCCTCTCTTAGGATTCAGCACCCAACCGATCTTCCCACATTGTAATCCCCCATGACTATCATAACTTTGCCTTTTTGACCATTTTCCTGTTGTAATTTGTAGCCCACATCCTCACTACTGTTTGTGGGGTTGTATATATCTCCTATTACTTTCTTTTTACCCTTGTAATTCCTTTGCTCTACCCACAGCGATTCTACACCTTCCGATACTATGTCACCTCTTTCTAAAGAATTGATTTCTTTTCTTTTCACCCACAGAGCCATTCCAACTCCTCTGGCTGACCTTTTGATACAATGCGTATCGTTGGACATTAAACTCCCAGCTATAATCTTCTTTCAGCCATGATTCAGTGATGCCCACAATGTCATACACATCAATCTGTACTGTACTACAAGTTCATCTACCTTATTCCATATATTGGAATCTTCAGAAGTTTTCGGATGACTCGGCCATAGTTGGATGCATCAGCAAGGGAGATGAGGCTGAGTACAGGGCTACGGTAGGAAACTTTGTCACATGGTGTGAGCAGAATTATCTGCAGCTTAATGTGAAAAAGACTAAGGAGCTGGTGGTAGACCTGAGGAGAGCTAAGGTACCGGTGACCCCTGTTTCCATCCAGGGGGTCAGTGTGGACATGGTGGTGGATTACAAATACCTGGGGATACGAATTGACAATAAACTGGACTGGTCTAAGAACACTGAGACTGTCTACAAGAAGGGTCAGAGCCGTCTCTATTTCCTGAGGAGACTGAGGTCCTTTAACATCTGCCGGACGATGCTGAGGATGTTCTACGAGCCTGTGGTGGCCAGTGCTATCATGTTTGCTGTTGTGTGCTGGGGCAGCAGGCTGAGGGTAGCAGACACCAACAGAATCAACAAACTCATTCGTAAGGCCAGTGATGTTGTGGGGATGGAACTGGACTCTCTGACACTGGTGTCTGAAAAGAGGATGCTGTCCAAGTTGCATGCCATCTTGGACAATGTCTCCCATCCACTACATAATGTACTGGGTGGGCACAGGAGTACATTCAGCCAGAGATTCATTCCACCGAGATGCAACACAGAGCGTCATAGGAAGTCATTCCTGCCTGTGGCCATCAAACTTTACAACTCCTCCCTTGGAGGGTCAGACACCCTGAGCCAATAGGCTGGTCCTGGACTTATTTCATAATTTACTGGCATAATTTACATATCACTATTTAACTATTTATGGTTCTATTACTATTTATTATTTATGGAGCAATTGTATTGAAAACCAATTTCCCCCGGGATCAATAAAGTATGACTATGACTATATTGTGTGTCAGTCCTGTATTCACCCTTTTCAATTTTGTCTGCCTTTCACATTGCATTTCATCCTGTTGACTGCAATATTGCCGTGTCATCAGCCTCTCCTTGCTAGGAGTCTCTACACACTTTCTCTGTCTGTGACCCAACTACTCCAGCCTCTGCCCCACCAATCTGGTTCCTATCACCTGCCAAATTAGTTTAAATCCTCCTGAACAGCTGTAGCAAACCTGCTCACAAGGAATCGGTCTCCCTCAGGTTCTGGTGTAACCTGACTTCTTTTGTACGGGTTGTCACTTCTCCAGAAGTGATTCCAATGATCTATAAGACTGAATCCCTGTACCCTGCACCTGTTCCTCAGCCACGCATTCATCTTCCAAATCATCCTATTCCTGCCCTCACTAGTGCATGGCACAGGCGGCAATCCAAATTACTACCCTGGAGTTCAGCTTTCTACCTGGCACCCTAAAATCTCTCTTCAGGACCTCCTCACCTTTCCTACCTGCAGTATATCATTGGTGCGTATAGTTACCATTGCTTCTGGCTGCCTAACCTCTCCCTTTAGAATGCTGCAGAGCCAACTGAGACATCCCTGGCCCTGGCACCTGGGAGGCAACATACCAGCTGGTGTCCCTATTGTGTCCATAGAACCTCGTCTCTATTCCTCTGTGCAATCTATCACCACTGCAATCCTCTTCACCACTGTATTCTCTCCTGAGGCTCAGTGCCAGAGACCCAGTCCTGCATCTCCTCCGCCCCCAGCAGTATCCAAAGTGGTACATTTATTACTGAGGGGAGGGGTGCAGCCACTCTGCACTGGCTGTGCATTTCCCTTCCTTCTCCTGACAGTCCCCCTGTTACCTGCCTCCTACAAACGAGGGGTGACTACCTCTCTGTAGCTCCTGTCACCTCCTCATTCTCCCGTATCAGTTGAAGGTCATCGAGCTGCAGCTCCAGTTCCTTAACAGGTTCTCTGAGGAGCTGCAGCTCGGGGCACCGGGTGAAAATGTGGTTATCCGGGAGGCTGGAGTCCCCCTGACTTCCCACATCCCACTCACACAACAAAATATTACCCCTGGAGCCTTTCTCATTGCACTGAATGTCCCCTAATAGACGAGGAATGAAGACTAAACAGGCTGAAGAAGAAACTTATTGGATACTTACCATGCTGATCTTACTGAATGAAGTTTGATGAGCCACAGCCACTCACTGCGCTGGCCCGCTCACGCAGTGGCTGTTCCGTTCTCACCTGCCTTGTTCACATTTGCTCTTTCTAATGAATCCTGTTCATTGACCGGGTGCAACCCAACTCGGAAAAATTGCCGCAAAGCGCCGCCTTTTTGATCTTCAGCCGCAAACCCAAGGGGAACCAATATCCTTGCGGCAAGTTTGCTCGAGCTGTTCGGAAGGGTTTAAACGAATTTGGCAGGGGGATGGGAACTAGAGTGATGGGCTGAGGATGTGGTAGCTGGTTTACAAACAGAGGCAGTGTTGTAGTTAGACGGATGATCGGGCAAAATTTCAGTCAACAGGATGAGTTGCAATGGAAAAGGCAGACAAAATAGAAAGAGGTGAATAGAGAACTGCAGGTGTTAGATTTGAATACACGCAGTATACAGAATAAGGTAGATGAACTTGCAGCACCGTTACAGATTGACAGGAATGATGTTGTGGGCATCACTGAACCGTGGCTGAAAGAAGATCATATCTGGGAGCTTAGAGTCAAAGGATACACATTGTGTCAAGAGGACAGGCAGGTAGGCAGAGTGGTAGCTTGGCTCTCTTGGTAAAAAATGAAATAAGATCATTTGAAAGAGGTGACATAGGATCAGAAGGTGTTATTTACAGACCCCCAAACAGTAGTAAGTACGTGGTCTACAAATCGCAACGGGAGGTGGAAAATACACGCCATAAGGACAATCTCACAATAGTCATGGGGGATTTCAATATGCAGTGGCATGCAAAAGTTTAGGCACCCCCTGGTCAAAATTTCTTGTTACTATGAATAGTTAACTGAGTAGAAGATGAACTGATCTCCAAAAGTCATAAAGTTAAAGATGAAACATTCTTTTCAACATTTTAAGCAAGATTAGTGTATTATTTTTGTTTTGTACAAGTTTAGAGTGAAAAAAAGGAAAGGAGCACCATGCAAAAGTTTGGGCACCTTAAGAGATTTGAGCTCTCAGATAACTTTTACCAAGGTCTCAGACCTTAATTAGCTTGTTAGGGCTATGGCTTGTTCACAGTCATCGTTAGGAAAGGCCAGGTGATGCAAATTTCAAAGCTTTATAAATACCCTGACTCCTCAAACCTTGTCCCAACAATCAGCAGCCATGGGCTCCTCTAAGCAGCTGCCTAGCACTCTGAAAATTGAAATAATTGATACCCACAAAGTAGGAGAAGGCTATAAGAAGATAGCAAAGCACTTTCAGGTCGCCGTTTCCTCAGTTCGTAATGTAATTAAGAAATGGCAGTTAACAGGAACGGTGGAGGTCAAGCTGAGGTCTGGAAGACCAAGAAAACTTTCCGAGAGAACTGCTCGTAGGATTGCTAGAAAGGCAAATCAAAACCCCCGTTTGACTGCAAAAGACCTTCAGGAAGATTTAGCAGACTCTGGAGTGGTGGTGCACTGTTCTACTGTGCAGTGACACCTGCACAAATATGACCTTCATGGAAGAGACATCAGAAGAAAACCTTTCCTGCGTCCTCACCACAAAATTCAGCGTCAGAAGTTTGCAAAGGAACATCTAAACAAGTGTGATGCATTTTGGAAACAAGTCCTGTGGACTGATGAAGTGAAAATAGAACTTTTTGGCCACAATAAGCAAAGGTATGTTTGGAGAAAAAAGGGTGCAGAATTTCATGAAAAGAACACCTCTCCAACTGTTAAGCACAGGGGTGTATCGATCATGCTTTGGCTTGTGTTGCACCCAGTGGCACGAGGAACATTTCACTGGTAGAGAGAAGAATTAATTCAATTAAATACCAGCAAATTCTGGAAGCAAACGTCACACCGTCTGTTAAAAAAGCTGAAGATGAAAAGAGGATGGCTTCTACAACAGGATAATGAACCTAAACACACCTCAAAATCCACAATGGACTACCTCAAGAGGTGCAAGCTGAAGGTTTGGCCATGGCCCTCACAGTCCCCCGACCTAAACATCATCGAGAGTCTGTAGATAGACCTCAAAAGAGCAGTGCATGCAAGACGGCCCAAAAATCTCATAGAACTAGAAGCCTTTTGCAAGGATGAATGGGCAAAAATCCCCCAAACAAGAATTGAAAGACTCTTAGCTGGCTAAGAGTCAGCAAACGTTTACAAGCTGTGATACTTGCCAAAGGGGGTGTTACTAAGTAATGACCTTGCAGGGTGCCCAAACTTTTGCTTTGGGTCCTTTTCCTTTTTTGTTATTTTGAAACTGTAAAAGATGGAAATAAAAAAGTAATCTTGCTCAAAATATTAAAGAAATGTGTCATCTTTAACTTTATGCCTTTTGGAAATGAGTTCATCTTTTACTCGCTTAGATATTCACAGTAACAGAAATTTTGACCGGGGTGCCCAAACTTTTGCATGCCACTGTAGATAGATACTTTCTTGGTCCCAAAGGAAATCAGTGTCACTGTCGCATTACAAGTGCACAGATATACAAATATTAGAAGAGAAGTAAGAAAGGATAAGAAGAACTGACCTCAAACAGTGTAACAGGAGGGAGTCGTCACTTCCCCGCTGTAGGCTGACTCATTAGAGCCTAATGGCCGAGCGTAGGAATGACCTCATGGAGCAGCAAGTCGTCAACGTGCAAATAGATTGTAAAAATCAGGTTGGAGCTGGATTCCAAGAGGGAAATTTCTAGATTGTCTCCATAAGGCTTTTCAGAGCAGCTTGTGGTTGATCCCACGAGAGGATCAGCTATTCTGGATAGGGTGTTGTGCAATGAACCAGAATTGATTAGAGAGCTCAAGATCAAAAAACCCTTCGGGGAAGTGACTATAATATGATCAAATTCACCCTGAAATTTGAGAAGTAGAAGCTAAAGTCAGATGTATCCGTACTGCAGTGGAGTAAAGGGAATTACATTGACATAGTCATACTTTATTGATCCCGGGGAAATTGGTTTTTATTACAGTTGCACCATAAATAATAAATAACAGAGGCATGAGAGAGGAACTGGCCAAAATTGATTGGAATGGAACACTGGCAGGGATGATGGCACAGCAGCAATGGTTGGAATTTCTGGAAGCAATTCAGAAGGCACAGGATATATACATCCCAAAGAGGAAGAAGTATTCTAGAGGAAAGATGACACAACAGTGGCTGTGAGAGTCAAACATAGCCAACATAAAATACAAAGAGAGGGAATATAATAGAGCAAAGATTAGAGGATTGGTAAGCTTATAAAAACCAACAGAAGGCAACCTAAAAGTCATAAAGAAGACAGGCTAGCCAATAATATTAAAGAGGATACCAAAAGCTGCTTCAGTTTCATAAAGTGTAAAAGAGAGGTGAGAGTAGATATCAGGCTGCTGAAAAATGATGCTGGAGAGGTAGTAATGGGAACAAGGAAATGGTGGATGAACTACATAGGTATTTTGCATCGGTCTTCACTGTTGAAGACACTAGCAGCGTGGTGAAAGTTCAAGAGTGTCAGGAGGCAGAAGTGTGCAAAGTTGCCATTAATGAGAAGATTCCAGGGAAACTGAAAGATCTTAAGGTAGATAAATCACCTCAGCAGATGGTATATACACCACAGGATTCTGAAAAAGTTGTGGAGGCATTAGTAATGATCTTTCAAGAATCACTGGATTCTGGAATGTTTCTAGAGGGCCGTGTTAAGAGTGAGTTTTTGGGTAGATGACTCTGGCCACCAATCTTCTGTTTGACAAAGTACCGTGGATTGAGTTCATAACAATGCATTTCCTAAAAGCTGTGAATACCAGATGCTGCTGATGCCATAGTTTGACCAGATGCCGTAGTGTTGAAGCCAGTATTATCTATACTTTATAAATATGAATTGTCCTCTATGTTAACATGTAAAATACCAAATAAATGTATTGTGGATTTAACTTGTCACGTACCCCATGATGGGTTAAAGAACCAGCAGAAATAGAAAACACTTTGGAGTCCAGTATTGCTATAAACTACTAATATTTATTAGTAACTACGCAATACAGTAATATAAAATCAGATATATAAAACAGGTTAGCAATGATTAGATATGTATAAGTGTGGAAATATATGAAAACCAAGCTTCTTCAAGTCTGGAGGTAAATGGATACAGTCTTACGGTGATGAGTAAAGTTCAGTTCAGTTTGTGGTATTGAGCTGAGTAGTGATGGAGAGAGAGAGAGGGAGAGATTTGAGTCTTCAGGTGAGCTGACGCCGTCGATCTTCCCGTCGTCCTCCGAATTCCTTTAGAGGTCACCGACTGTGACCACAACAAAGGGGACCGTTCTTCTGTGGTGGAATTATCAACCCAGGTGAGGGTTGGACACACGACTAACTCCCCACCGGTCACACCCTTTTCACACTGCGAGAGCCACTGATCAATCCTCCAAAACCCACCTTTTCTGTGGGCACAACAAAGCTCAACCAGTGTCCAAAACCATGTGTCTGTGAGTCTATCATCTGACCTTCTATTTATCTCACCGTGCTGGACACCAGCTTTCCATCAAGTAGCTCCTCCCTTCTCTCTCTGTAGGAACACAGAAGCTGGCAATGTCCTTGCAAAAGTGTAAACATGCTGCAGAGAAACCATAACACCATCTCAAAGCAGTCTTCACCTCTCTCTCTCTTAATAACAAGGTGCTTGTGTTGAACAATTCTCTCTCTTTTTAAAGGTATAGTCCATAAAAAATATGACCCCTTTGGGTACATAACAAACTTGCACTCCTAAAGGCTGTGAGTACCAACCCAGACATGTTGGCATCAGGAGGAAAGAATGAAGTCAGAAGGTGTGATGTTTTGTATGTAGCTTCAAAAGAAAGCATTGTCTATAACTTTGTAAATAGGGATTGCCCTTTGTGTTTAGCATATAAATATCGAGCCCACATTGGGCTAGCAGACCTTTCTACCGAAAACACCTCCGTCTGTATGATGCCTGCTGTACCTTGTTTTGTCAAATAAAGAAGCTGCTTTGTATCTACCAGTGACTCTGTCTCTCCAGTGATTTCATCCATGCCACAACAGGCCAGAAAGTTGCAAATATCACTCTACTCTTCAAGAAGGGAGAGAGGCAGAAGACAGAAAATTATAGACCAGTTAGTCTGAGCTGTGTTTGGGAAGATGTTGGAGTCAGTTGTTAAGATTGTCGTTTCGGGGAACTTGGAAGCATATGATAAAATAAGTGTCGTTTCCTTCTGTGAAAATCAGGCCCCACAAATCTGTTGGAATTCTTTGAAGAAGTTACAGGCGGGATAAATAAAGGAGGATGGGTTGATGTTGAGTACTTCGATTTTCAGAAGGCCTTTGACAAGATGCCACACATGAAACTGCTTAACAGGTTACGAGCCCATGCTACTACAGGAAAAACAGAGCATTTGATAGGGCATTGGCTGATGGGCAGGGAGCAAAGAGTTGGAATATAGGGAGCCTTTACTGGTTGGCTGCTGGTGGCTAGTGGTGTTCCATAGCGGTCTGTGTGGGAGTGATTCTTTTTACATTGCATGGATGATGGAATTGATGGCTTTGTGGCCAAGTATTCAGATGATACAAAGATAGATGGAGGGGCAGGTAGTTTTGCATTTCTTGCACTCCTCAAGAACCTCATTTGTTCCTACCTGCCAGGCACCTCCTTCTTCTTAACCAGGACCTCAATATTTTTGAAAACCAATATACCCTAAATCTGTCATCCTTGCCTTTTATTCTGACAGGGCCAAACAAACTCTGTACTCTCAAAATTTCACTTCTGAAGATCTCCCATTTACGATGCACATCTTTGCCAGAAAACAACCTATCCCAATCCACACTTGCCAGATCTTTTCTGATACTATCAAACTTGGCATTTCTGGAATTTAAAATCTCAACCCCAGCACCACACCTGTCCTGGTGCATTGGGGTTGACAGTTTTGGATTTGAGGACCAGACCTTTCCTTTTCCATAATTACCTTGAAACTATTTGTGAGTCCATATCCAGGAATTCTTCACAAATAATTTTCACTAATCTTGTTCTACCTGTGTTCACTTTCACCAGATATTTGAACCATGTCAGGGAGTTTGCCTCAGAATCAGTTTAATATCACTGGTACATGTCATGAAATAGAAACATAGAAACATAGAAAATAGGTGCAGGAGTAGGCCATTCGGCCCTTCGAGCCTGCACCACCATTCAGTATGATCATGGCTGATCATCCAACTCAGAACCCTGTACCTGCCTTCTCTCCATACCCCCTGATTCCTTCAGCCACAAGGGCCATATCTAACTCCCTCTTAAATATAGCCAATGAACTGGCCTCAACTGTTTCCTGTGGCAGAGAATTCCACAGATTCACCACTCTCTGTGTGAAGAAGTTTTTCCTCATCTCAGTCCTAAAAGGCTTCCTCTTTATCCTCAAACTGTGACCCCTTGTTCTGGACTTCCCCAACATCGGGAACAATCTTCCTGCATCTAGCCTGTCCAATCCCTTTAGGATTTTATACATTTCAATAAGATCCCCCCTCAATCTTCTAAATTCCAACGAGTACAAGCCCAGTTCATCCAGTCTTTCTTCATATGAAAGTCCTGCCATCCCAGGAATCAATCTGGTGAACCTTCTTTGTACTCCCTCTATGGCAAGGATGTCTTTCCTCAGATTAGGGGACCAAAACTGCACACAATACTCCAGGTGTGGTCTCACCAAGGCCTTGTACAACTGCAGTCGTACCTCCCTGCTCCTGTACTCGAATCCTTTCGCTATAAATGCCAGCATACCATTCGCCTTTTTCACCGCCTGCTGTACCTGCATGCCTACTTTCAATGACTGGTGTATAATGACACCCAGGTCTCGTTGCACCTCCCTTTTTCCTAATCGGCCACCATTCAGATAATAATCTGTTTTCCTGTTTTTGCCACCAAAGTGGATAACTTCACATTTATCCACATTAAATTGCATCTGCCATGAATTTGCCCACTCACCCAACCTATCCAAGTCACCCTGCATCCTCTTAGCATCCTCCTCACAGCTAACACTGCCGCCCAGCTTCGTGTCATCCGCAAACTTGGAGATGCTGCATTTAATTCCCTCATCCAAGTCATTAATATATATTGTAAACAATTGGGGTCCCAACACTGAGCCTTGCGGTACCCCACTAGTCACTGCCTGCCATTCTGAAAAGGTCCCATTTATTCCCACTCTTTGCTTCCTGTCTGCCAACCAATTCTCTATCCACATCAATACCTTACCCCCAATACCGTGTGCTTTAAGTTTGCACACTAATCTCCCGTGTGGGACCTTGTCAAAAGCCTTTTGAAAACCCAAATGTACCACATCCACTGGTTCTCCCCTATCCACTCTACTAGTTACATCCTCAAAAAATTCTATGAGATTCGTCAGACATGATTTTCCTTTCACAAATCCATGCTGACTTTGTCCGATCATTTCACTGCTTTCCAAATGTGCTGTTATCACATCCTTGATAACTGACTCCAGCAGTTTCCCCACCACCGACGTTAGGCTAACCGGTCTATAATTCCCCGGTTTCTCTCTCCTTCCTTTTTTAAAAAGTGGGGTTACATTAGCCACCCTCCAATCCTCAGGAACTAGTCCAGAATCTAAAGAGTTTTGAAAAATTATCACTAATGCATCCACTATTTCTTGGGCTACTTCCTTAAGCACTCTGGGATGCAGACCATCTGGCCCTGGGGATTTATCTACCTTTAATCCCTTCAATTTACCTAACACCACTTCCCTACTAACATGTATTTCCCTCAGTTCCTCCATCTTACTGGACACTCTGTCCCCTACTATTTCTGGAAGATTATTTATGTCCTCCTTAGTGAAGACAGAACCAAAGTAATTATTCAATTGGTCTGCCATGTCCTTGCTCCCCATAATCAATTCACCTGTTTCTGTCTGTAGGGGACCGACATTTGTCTTGACCAATCTTTTTCTTTTCACATATCTATAAAAGCTTTTACAGTCAGTTTTTATGTTCCCTGCCAGTTTTCTCTCATAATCTTTTTTCCCCTTCCTAATTAAGCCCTTTGTCCTCCTCTGCTGAACTCTGAATTTCTCCCAGTCCTCAGGTGAGCCACTTTCTCTGGCTAATTTGTATGCTTCTTCTTTGGAATTGATACTATCCCTAATTTCCCTTGTCAGCCACGGGTGCACTACCTTCCTTGATTTATTCTTTTGCCAAACTGGGATGAACAACTGTTGTAGTTCATCCATGTGATCTTAAAATGCTTGCCATTGCATATCCACCGTCAACCCTTTAAGTGTCATTTGCCAGTCTATCTTAGCTAATTCACGTCTCATACCTTCAAAGTTACCCTTCTTTAAGTTCAGAACCTTTGTTTCTGAATTAACTATGTCACTCTCCATCTTAATGAAGAATTCCACCATATTATGGTCACTCATACCCAAGGGGCCTCTCACGACAAGATTGCTAATAAACCCTTCCTCATTGCTCAATACCCAGTCCAGAATAGCCTGCTCTCTAGTTGGTTCCTTGACATGTTGGTTCAAAAAACCATCCCGCATACATTCCAAGAAATCCTCTTCCTCAGCGCCCTTACCAATTTGGTTCACCCAATCTACATGTAGATTGAAGTCACCCATTATAACTGCTGTTCCTTTATTGCACACATTTCTAATTTCCTGTTTAATGCCATCCCCAACCTCACTACTACTGTTAGGTGGCCTGTACACAACTCACACCAGCGTTTTCTGCCCCTTAGTGTTATGCAGCTCTACCCATATCGATTCCACATCCTCCCGGCTTATGTCCTCCCTTTCTATTGCGTTAATCTCCTCTCTAACCAGCAACGCCACCCCACCTCCTTTTCTTTCATGTCTATCCCTCCTGAATATTGAATATCCCTGAATGCTGAGCTCCCATCTTTGGTCACCCTGGAGCCATGTCTCTGTGATCCCAACTATATCATACTCATTAATAACAATCTGCACTTTCAATTCATCCACCTTATTACGAATGCTCCTTGCATTGACACACAAAGCCTTCAGGCGCTCTTTTACAGCTCTCTTAGGCCTTATACAATTATGTTGAAAAGTGGCCCTTTTTAATGCTTGCCCTGGATTTGTCGGCCTGCCACTTTTACTTTTCACCTTACTATTTTTTGCTTCTACCCTCACTTTACACCCCTCTGTCTCTCTGCACTGGTTTCCATCCCCCTGTTGTGAACTAACCTCCTCACGCCTAGCCTCTTTAATTTGATTCCGACCCCCCAACCATTCTAATTTAAAGTCACCTCGGTAGCCCTCGCTAATCTCCCTGCCAGGATATTGGTCCCCCTAGGATATGTTTCCTCTATCTCCTTGCATATTTTTCTGAGAGGCACGAGAGCAGAGCTTGCCCAGGTGAATTGGAGGGGGATACTGGCACAGCAGAGATGGTTGAAGTTTGGGAATAGTTCACAGGACACAGGATAGGCAAGTCCCACGTAAGTAGTAGTTCTCATATGGCAGGAGCAGGCAACCGTGGCTGACAAAGGAAGTTAAGCATAAAAATCAAAGCCTGGCTGAGCAGTTATCCCGATCTGCTTGGGAAATAGCAAGAGAACGAGAAAGCAGGGGACGGGAGGAGGACGTGAGAAGGATATTAGGAAGAGACTGTGAGTTCTCCAAAGACAGTCCTCACCCCCTCTAGAAGAGCCATAAGGTTTGGCTAACTTTGAAAGTACTGATAAACCAAACAGAAGCAAAAGTAGACGGTGATATACTTATCTCGAGAAATATGTATTATAATGTGGATTTTATATTACTCAATTTTTTAAAAATTCTTTCATTCACTCCTTTTTCCCCACCTAAATGAGAATATATACATGGGAGGAATACACAGGGAAATCATTTCTGTGTAATGAACATAGATTTTTTTTACTTACTTTTACAGGTACTGCAGCGGGGGGCCAACTCACAGGGAGGAGAGGCTATCCCCACAGCTAGACGTTTCTTCTAGCCCAACCCAGGGTCATCTACTAGAGACCCCAGCCTTGGAATCACACCTTCGTTACCTTTTTTTCATTCTTTGCGTTTCTTGGCTCTTATTTGTTCAGGGAGTAGATTGATTAAGTTAAGTTCTGCAAATGTCAATGATATACTAACAGATAAATACACATGGCTAAGGACAAAGTAAAATTCATTTCTTTGTATGTCCATGGGGTGTTAAATCCAATCAAACACAGTACTATTCTATCAAAAATGAAAAAAGAATAAGCCATGTAGTATATTTACAGGAAACTCACTTAAGTGATAATGAGCATGGAAAACTAAAGAGAATGGGCTTCACTGATTTGTTTTTATCCTCATATAACTCAGGACATAGGAGAGGAGTTGCTATTCTCATCTCAAGGAAGCTAAATTTTGAAAAAGTATTCGAAATAGGAGATAAGGAGGGCAGATATAATCTGGTAAGGGGGAATATAGACAGAAATCCAGTTACTTTATTGAATATCTACACATGCCCAGGAAGTGATATTAGTTTCTTCCAGAAAATTACTAATATTATGGTAACGGAAACAGAAGGTCTCCTGATATGTGGGGGCGACTTAAATTTACAATTGCAACCAAAGTTAGACTCTTCCAATAGAAAAACCTATGAAACAAAGTTCTTACATAAGAAAGTTAACACTCTTTTTGAGGTTGTTGGTCTAATTGATATATGGAGGGACCTTTTCCCTGACAGAAGGGATTACACTCATTATTCTGCCCACCCCCCATTTCGTATATAAAAGAATGGACTATTTCATAACACTTGGAAAAGATAAAGACAAAATAATCACCTGTGGAATTGGGACAATAGATGTATGCAACCATGCACCTATACAGTGGCATGCAAAAGTCTGGGCACCCCGATCACAATTCCTGTTACTGTGAATAGCTAAGCGAGTAAAAGATGAACTGATTTACAGAAGGCATAAAGTTAAAGATGACACATTTCTTTAATATTTTAAGCACAAATATTATTTTATTTCCATCTTTTACAGTGTCAAAATAACAAAAAAGGAAAAGGGCCCGAAGCAAAAGTTTGGACACCCTGCAGGGCAGTACTTAGTAACACCCCCTTTGGCAAGTATTACAGCTTGCAAACGCTTTTTGTAGCCAGCTAGGAGTCTTTCAATTCTTGTTTGGGGGATTTTCACCCATTCTTCCTTGCAAAAGGCTTCTAGTTCTGTGAGATTCTTGGGCCATCTTGCATGCACTGCTCTTTTGAGGTCTATCCACAGATTCTCGATGACATTTAGGTCAGGGGACTGTGAGGGCCATGGCAAAACCTTCAGCTTGCACCTCTTGAGGTAGTCCATTGTGGATTTTGAGGTGTGTTTAGGATCATTATCCTGTTGTAGAAGCCATCCTATTTTCATCTTTGGCTCTTTTACAGACGGTGTGATGTTTGCTTCCAGAATTTGCTGGTATTTAATTGAATTCATTCTTCCCTCTGCCAGTGAAATGTTCCCCGTGCCACTGTCTGCAACACAAGCCCAAAGCATGATCGATCCACCCCCGTGCTTAACATAGAAACATAGAAAACATAGAAAATAGGTGCAGGAGTAGGCCCTTCGGCCCTTCGAGCCTGTACCACCATTTATTATGATCATGGCTGATCATCCAACTCAGAACCCCGCCCCAGCCTTCCCTCCATACCCCCTGATCCCCGTAGCCACAAGGGCCATATCTAACTCCCTCTTAAATATAGCCAATGAACTGGCCTCAACTGTTTCCTGTGGCAGAGAATTCCACAGATTCACCACTCTCTGTGTGAAGAAATTTTTCCTAATCTCGGTCCTAAAAGGCTTCCCCTTTATCCTCAAACTGTGGCCCCTTGTTCTGGACTTCCCCAACATCGGGAACAATCTTCCTGCATCTAGCCTGTCCAATCCCTTTAGGATTTTATACGTTTCAATCAGATCCCCCCTCAATCTTCTAAATTCCAACGAGTACAAGCCCAGTTCATCCAGTCTTTCTTCATATGAAAGTCCTGCCATCCCAGGAATCAATCTGGTGAACCTTCTTTGTACTCCCTCTATGGCAAGGATGTCTTTCCTCAGATTAGGGGACCAAAACTGCACACAATACTCCAGGTGTGGTCTCACCAAGGCCTTGTACAACTGCAGTAGTACCTCCCTGCTCCTGTACTCGAATCCTCTCGCTATAAATGCCAGCATACCATTCGCCTTTTTCACCGCCTGCTGTACCTGCATGCCCACTTTCAATGACTGGTGTATAATGACACCCAGGTCTCGTTGCACCTCCCCTTTTCCTAATCGGCCACCATTCAGATAATAATCTGTTTTCCTATTTTTGCCACCAAAGTGGATAACTTCACATTTATCCACATTAAATTGCATCTGCCATGAATTTGCCCACTCACCCAACCTATCCAAGTCACCCTGCATCCTCTTAGCATCCTCCTCACTGCTAACACTGCCACCCAGCTTCGTGTCATCCGCAAACTTGGAGATGCTGCATTTAATTCCCTCATCCAAGTCATTAATATATATTGTAAACAACTGGGGTCCCCGCACTGAGCCTTGTGGTACCCCACTAGTCACCGCCTGCCATTCTGAAAAGGTCCCGTTTATTAACAGTTGGAGAGGTATTCTTTTCATGAAATTCTGCACCCTTTTTCTCCAAACATACCTTTGCTGATTGCGGCCAAAAGGTTCTATTTTAACTTCATCAGTCCACAGGACTTGTTTCCAAAATGCATCAGGCTTGTTTAGATGTTCCTTTGAACCTTCTGAATAGAACTTTTTGGCCGCTACTCTTCGAATTATATCTGGAACCATTAGCTCAATACATCAGACAAAATGAAGATATCGGGGAATTACTATTAAAGGGACAGAGCATAAATTGGCCTGTTACGCAAATGACATTTTGACCTATCTAGGGCAACCAACATACTCTTTACCTAAATTGATGCAATCCTTTGAACAATATAGCCAATTATCAGGATACAAGATCAATGTAGATAAAACCCAACTACTTTCATATAACTATAGCCCACCAAGAGAAATTGAAAGTAGATATCCTTGGAAATGGCAAACAGAGTCTGTCAAATATTTGAGTATCATTAGGCCAAAAGATTTGTCAAAATTATCAGAATGCAATTATCAGCCCATATATTAAAAAAAAATAAGTTAAGATATAACAAGATGGAACCTAATTCCTTTTTTTGGTCTCAGTTCAAGGATTGAATCTATTAAAATGAATATACTGCCCAGACTACTATATCTCCTTCAGACCTTACCAATAGAGATTAACCAAAATGAATTCAATGAATGGAACAAGATGCTATCAAGATATATATGGCAAGGTAAAAGGCCTAGGGTTCATCTCAAAACTTTGCAATTAGCCAAGGAAAAGGGGGGGGGCCTACCTTCTCTTAGAGATTATTATTTTGCAGCACAGTTGAGAGCTGTGATATGCTGGTGCAACCCATCATATGGCACTCAATGGAAAAACATTGAGGAGAGGATACTTTCTATCCCCATACAGGCAATTTGGGCTGATAACAACCTACAAAGTTACATAAATAATATTGACAACCTGTGGGTGAAATGGACTCTTAAAATATGGAAAACTATTATAAAAGAATATAAACTAGAGAGAGACATTGCAATTCTTAAATGGTGTGCCTATGACTCGGATTCTATGCCAAATTAACTGGATGCTAGATTTAAGGACTGGACAGCTAAAGGAATAACAGTTATTTGCAATATAATGAAAGAAGGAACACTGTTCAGTTTTGAAATGCTCAAAGAGAAACACTTATTAGAAAAACAAGACTTTTACCGGTACTTACAGATGCGACAGTATGTTAATAGGAGGGTTAAAAATGTAACCAAGGCAAGTACATGTTTGATAGAGCCATTTAGAAAAGCATATAATTCAGACAACGGTACTAGAATCATTTCAAACGTTGTATAAGGGTTTGTCAAATCTTGAAACACATTCGACTTCATAAATTAAAACAAAATGGGAGAAGGAGGGAGGGATAACAATATCTGAGGAAGAATGGACAATAAAATGGAGGTATCAATGAAAGTGTACCAGTTCACAGAAATGGAGGGAGTTCGGATGGAAAAACTTGATAAGATATTTTATCACACCCTCTCAGAAGTCCCATTATGATAGTAACCTTCCTGTTTGCTGGAGAAATTGTGGAAATCAAAATGCAAACCATTATCATATTTTCTGGGAATGCCCCGTTATCAAAGACTATTGAAGTGGGATACATCAGGGGTCCCCAACCTTTTTTGCACTGTGGACCGGTTTAATATTGACAATAGTCTTGTGGACCGGCCGACCGGGGTGGGGGGGGGGGGTAGGGTTTGCAACGGACAAGAGTAGCAGTCAAATACATTGTTTACCCAAAATAGACTACAATGACCATGAAGCCTTGCTCGGGCACCAGTGCACATGCGTGCGTCTGCCGATTTCTTTCCCTGCAAATCGTTTTTGGCGATTCTGTTCGGGGGGGTGGGTAATCACAACCGGAATATGGGTGATAAGTGGCTAATACACTCAATTTTGTTTCTAAAAGGGATTATCTAACAAATTTAATATTAAACACACTGCACATATTTTCCTTCCATGAATATAGTGATAAGTCAATTATCAGGGGAGGACAGGGAAGCTTGAAGTAAGTGTTGAACGAACTTCCAGTGGAAGTGGTAGAGGCAGGTTCGATATTATCATTTAAAGAAAAATTGGATAGGTATATGGACAGGAAAGGAATGGACGGTTATGGGCTGAGTGCAGGTTGGTGGGACCAGGTGAGAGTAGCCTTCGGCACGGACTAGAAGGGCAGAGATGGTCTGTTTCCGTGCTATAATTGTTATATGGTTATATAAATAAGTCAATAGCATCATAACATTTTAAGTTTGGATATTAAACACACAGCACATATTTTCCCCGTATGAACATATAAAATCATTGCAACACACTGATATCGCTGAATCAGTGGAAGCCCTGGGCTTGTTTCCCTGCAACAACACGGTCCTATCGAGGGGTGATGGGAGACGGCGATACTCGAAGGGGGTTCCTTATGTCCAGTCTATTCCGCAATTTAGTTTTCGTTGCATTCATTACAGAGATATGTTGGAAATGGAAGCAACGTTTTCAGTGCTTTCGTGTCTGTCTCAGGATATTCAGCCTTGACTTTGATCCGGAATGCCGGCAGAGATGTTATGTCAAACATACTTTTCAGCCCACCGTCATTTGCAAGCTCGAGGAGTTGACCTCCTTCCCACGCTGACAAGGATGACGCGTGGGTCATGACCTCGTGTGCATTCAAGATCAACAGTGGGTGTGACAGGGAATGAGGAAAGGTGCAGCTGACTCATATCGCCAAATCATATCGTTTCCTCACGGCCCGGTAGCACATGCTTTGCGGCCCGGTGGTTGGGGACCGCTGGGATACATAATGCCCTACAAGATATCTTCAAATATAAAATACCCTCAGAGAGTAAGACCATATATTTTGGGTATATACCTCAAGAATGGTTGAAAGAGACAAATATTTAATGAATATACTGCTGGTGGCTGGTAAAAATATATGATATATATGTACAGTACCTGAAATACATCTTATGGAAATGTTTATTTGATGATGAACCAATAAAAAGTAAATTACCAAATAAAAAGCATAAGAATCATGGAAAGGGCATACAAGGTAGCAGGAGTGGGAAGTTGGATGATTGGAAAGCTTTTAAAATCCAACAAAGGGCAAGTAAAAATGCTATAAGAAGGCGAAAGGTGAAATATGAGGGCAGACTAGCCAATAATATAAAGCAGGACACCTAAATTTTTTTTTCAGTTATACAAAAAGGGCGGCGAGAGCTGATATTGGACCACTGGAAAATGACTTAGGAGTTCTTGTGCAAGACTCCCAGAAGGTTAATTTACAGGTTGAGTCTGTGGTAAAGGCGGCAAATGCAATGTTGGTATTTATTTCAAGGGGAATAGAATATAAAAGCAAGGACATGGTGCTGAGGCTTTCTAAGACACAGGTCAGGCTGCATTTGGAGTATTGTGTCACGTACCCCATGACAGGGATAAAGAACCAGAAGAAATAGAAACCACTTTGGAGTCCAGTATTGCTATAAACTAATAATATTTATTAGTAACTATGCAATACAGTAATATAAATGTAGATAAATCACACAGGTTAGCAATGATTATATATAAAAGTAAGTATGGAATATGTATGTACGAAAAACGAAGCTTCTTTAAGTCTAGGGGTAAAAAGATACGGTCTTACCATGTTGAGTAAAGTTCAGTTCAGTTCAGTTCGTGGTATTTAGTTGAGTAGTGATGGAGAGAGAGAGTGAGTTGAGTCTTCAGGTGAGCTGATGCCGTCGATCTTCTCGTCGTCCTCCGAAATCCTTTACAATTCACCGACTGTGACTTTAACCGGGGGACCGGTTTTCTGTGGTGGAGCTATCACCCAGGCGAGGGTGGACACACAGACAACTCCCCACCAGTCAACCCCTTCTCCTCAAACTGGAATAGCAACTTGGATCAATCCGCCTGATCGATCCTCCAAAACCCACTTTCTCTGCGGGCACAACAATGCTCATTCAGTGTCCAGATCATGTGTCTGAGGTCTGTATCATCTGACCTCCCATTTATTTCTCTGTGCTGAACATCACCTGTCATTCAAAGAGTCCCTCCTTCCTTTGTCTGCAAAGAAATGCACAAGCAGGCAACAAGTCCTTGGAAGTAACATCAATAATGTGCTGAAAATCATAACATCGAGTGTCCATTAAATAACACCGCCTTCGGTCACCATAACAACTTTCGAGCTGCTCGGTGCTGTCTCCAACTCCAAATGCAGTAGAAATCCAAAGTTACTTCCAATCCCTTAAAGTGACAGTCCAACCGTTAATCCTCGTCTCTCTCTCTCTCTTTTCAAAAGCAACATCTCGGTGGTAAATAACTCCCTTTCTGTCTCTCTTCAAACAGTTAATAGGGGCACTCCTTGATGCCCTCACAATTGTCAACAGTTTTGGGCCCCATATCTCAGAAAGAATGTGTTGTCATTGGAGAGAGTCCAGAGGAGGTTCATGAGGATGATTCTGGGAATGAAGGGGTTAACATGTGAGGAGCATTTGGCAGCTTTGGGCCTGTACTCACTGGAATTTAGAAAAATACGGGGGGGGGATCTCTTTGAAACCTATAGAATGCTGAAAGGACTAGGTAAGGTGGACGTGGAGAGGAGGTATCCAGATTTAGAGGGCACAGCCTCAAAATTGAAGGGTGACCTTTTAGAACGGAGGTAGGGAGGAATTTTTTAAGATCCTGTGAAATGCTCTACCGCAGACCACAGTGGAGGCCAAGTCGTTGAGTATAGTTAAGGCAGAAGTTGATTGTTTCCTGATTGGTCAGGACATCAAAGGATATGGGCAGCTGTACAGGGTTGAGTGGAATCCAGGATCAGCCATGATGGAATAGCAGATAGGACGATGGGCTGAATGGCCTAATTCTACTCCTGTGTCTTGTGGTCTTATGACAACAGAGAACATTAGCCCATGCAGGTTATTGCCCACCAGTATTGGAGCCAGGCATTCACAATCCCAATTCTGATCATCAAATCGAGCTTGAAGTTTATGATGTGTTACAGGGGATAAGACCAGGTGGAGGCACTTCAATAACAAGACAGAAATTGCCCATCTCCTAGTGAGGGCTTCAATTGTCAGGGTACTGGGAATAGAAAACACATTCATTCACATTTTAAATC
This sequence comes from Mobula hypostoma, assembly GCF_963921235.1. Classification (NCBI taxonomy): domain Eukaryota; kingdom Metazoa; phylum Chordata; class Chondrichthyes; order Myliobatiformes; family Myliobatidae; genus Mobula; species Mobula hypostoma. Next base: position 2,461,191 of record NC_086099.1, read on the forward strand.
TCCAATTCAAACGGATAGCTGACATCAGAATGGTCGGGCTGATTCTCTTGCTGAAGGGAACAGTTCAGACTCAGATCTGTGTTCAACAGCTAACCTTCAGAAACAAAAAAACATGCATCTTTAACTCCATATCAGGGGTCGGCAACCTTTTTGCCTCTGTGGGCTGGATCGCGTATTAATGAGCTTACGGTGGGCCAGATAAATGCCAGAAAAACTTGAAATATGGGAATTACCCACTTAAATACATCTAGTTATGTTTTGCCTCAAATTAATGAATAACGCATGCTAGAAAATCATTTGTGCTTAACCAAGGATGCCAATTAGTAATCAAAGAACTCAGTTTAGTTGCAATTTATTTCAATCAAGGCATAGTTTGAATCTATTAAAAGGACACAAAGAATCTTTAAACATAAAACGTATGAACACGATGCATTGAATGGTGGTAAATTAGGAGGAGGAGAAGATGGCGGTGTGAGGGCAGTGCGCGCGGCCTCTCCGGTGAATGAATGATATCTGTAATCTGACAAGTAGGGGACCGTGCACAATTCTGATTTGATGGAGACGGATGTGAGAACACGGAGGAACATCTGGAAAACTTCTGAAATGCCCACTTTGCTGCCGCTGCTACTGTGTGGTAACCGGAATCTCCAAAGCAGAAGGCCCTGAATCCTCGGCTTTGCGTGTTTCAGCGGCTGGGGCGGGGTCGAAGGCGCTCGGCAGAGGATGGCGCTCGGGAGGCTGTATCGGAGGGGCTGGTCGGAGGCTTGAAGTTTTCGGACGGACGGACTTGGTGTTGGCTGCTTCCAAGGCATCGGCAAGTTGACTGTGCCTGGAGGTTTATGGCAGGGAGTTTCTTCCTTTTGCCGCCTGCTATCAGGGACTTTGAGACTATTTTTACCGTGCCCATAGTTTGTTGTTCATTAATGATGGTATTGCTTTGCACTGCTGTAACTATATGTTATAACTATGTGGTTCTGTCAGTGTTAGTCTTTGGTTTGTCCTGTTTTCTGTGATATCACTCCAGGGAAACATTGTATCATTTCTTAATGCATGTATGCATTTCTAAATGACAATAAAAGAGGACTGAGTGTTCTCATAATCTAATCTAATTAAGTATAATAAAAAAGAAAATTTAATGCCAACAGTCGATAAATCAATGTGAAACTTGATGCTGGTTGTTGCTTGAAAGCTTCTCAATATTGGGTGTCAGACTTGTTGATGCCAAGAGCAAGACGTTATCCAGATGGGCATCAGTCAACCTTGCTCTCAAATGGTTCTTGGTGTGCTTCATTTTGAAAACAATTGCTCACACAGATAAGTGCTGCCAAACAATGATGCCATCTTTTTTGCATGGTCCACTAAGTTAGGATATTCCCACTTGGATGAATATATTTTCTACAGAAGTCAAGCACTGACACATCTTCAGGATGAAATTTTGATCTCAATATGTCATCACACTGCATCTCAATCAATTCCATTTCTGATGCAGTGTCCACTTCCACATCAAATGGAGTAGCAAACAGCTTGAACTCATTTGCATGCAAGCGTAAATCAGCAAAATGAGATGAAAACTCTTTTCTCAATTCTTGGACCACATTCACAAAAATGCCTGGATCTTGTGCTTTACTTTTTTTGGAAAGTGGGAAAATGTGCACAATTTCCTTTGTGAAGCTGGTGCTCCCACAATTGCAGCTTTCTACAGCGGGTCTTGTAATGTCGCCTGCTATTTGCCACCTTCTTCACAGCAACATTTTCTAGGCAAATGAGACAAACTGGTTTCCCAGCTTGCTCGATGAAGAAGTAATCTAGTGTCCATCGTCGGAGTGGACTGAGTCAGAGTGGGACGGCTTTGGCTCAACAGGCTTCGGCGAGAACAGGCAGAGGCCAGGGTAGGTTCCGGTAAGTTTTTTTTTGTTCAGATTGTTTAGAGTAGAGAGAATGCCAGGCAGGATGTTGGAATGCTCCTCTTGCAGGATGTGGGAAGTCAGGGAGCCCTCCAGTGTCCCTGACAACGACACCTGCAAGAAGTGCATCCAGCTGCAGCTCCTGACAAACCACGTTAGGGAACTAGAGCAGGAGCTGGATGACCTGCGGATCATTCGGGAGAATGAGGAGATTATAGATCGTAGCCACAGGGAGGTAGTTACGCCAAAGGAGCAGAGGATGGGAAATTGGGTCACTGTCAGGCGAGGGATGAGGAAAGGGCAGGCAGAGCAGGGTTCCCCTGTGGCCATTCCCCTCAACAAGTATACCACATTGGATACTGTTGGGGGGTATGACTTACCTGGGACAAGCTGCAGTAGCTGGATCTCTGGCACTGAGTCTGGCTCTGCAGTGCAGAGGGGAGGGGGGAGAAAGAGGAGAGCTGTAGTGATAGGGGATTCGATAGTTAGAGGTGCAGATGGGAGGTTCTTTGGTCATGACAGAGAATCCAGGATGGTTTGTTGCCTCCCGGGTGCCAGGGTCAAGGATGGCTCTGATCGATTGCATGACATTCTGAAGTGGGAGGGTGACCAGCCAGATGTCGTGGTGCACATCGGTACCAATGACATAGCAAGGAAGAGTGAGGAGGTCCTGGAGAGTGAGTATAGAGAGCTTGGTAGGAAGTTGAAAAGCAGGACCTCAAGGGTGGTAATCTCAGGATTGCTACCTGTGCTAGGTGCCAGTGAGAGTAGGAATAGGATGCTCTGGAGGAGGAACAAGTGGCTGAGGAACTGGTGTAGGGGGCAGGGTTTCAGAGTTCAGGATCATTGGGACCTCTTCTGGGGCAGGTGGGACCTGTACAAGAGAGACAGGTTACACTTGAACCACAGGGGGACCAATATCCTTTCAGGGAGGTTTGTTAGTGCTATTGGGGAGGCTTTAAACTAGATTTGCAGGGGGATGGGAACCACAGTGCCAGAGCTGACAGTGTGGCTGGGGTGAAAATAAATGATGTTAAAAGTTCAAGCAAATCCGCTAATAGAAAGGTTGTGAGTGGTGGTTAAAATCTTCTGAGGTGTATATATTTCAATGCTAGGAGTATTGCGGGGAAGGCGGATGAGTTGAGGGCGTGGATTGACACGTGGAATTATGACGTTATAGCAATTAGTGAAACTTGGCTACAGGAGGGGCAGGACTGGCAGCTTAATATTCCAGGGTTCCGATGTTTCAGATGTGATCGAGGCAGAGGAATGAAAGGTGGGGGAGTAGCATTGCTTGTTAGGGGAAATATTACAGCAGTGCTCAGGCAGGACAGATTAGAGGGCTTGTCTACTGAGTCCTTATGGGTGGAGCTGCGAAACAGGAGAGGTATGGCCACATTAGTGGGATTGTATTACAGACCACCCAATATTCAACGAGAATTGAAAGAGCAAATCTGCAGGGAAATAGCAAGCAACTGCAGGAAACATAAAGTTGTGGTGGTAGGGGATTTTAATTTTCCATATATTGATTGGGACTCCCATACTGTTAGGGGTCTAGATGGTTTAGAGTTGTAAAATGTGTTCAGGAAAGTTTTCTAAATCAATATATAGAGGGACCAACTAGAGGGGATGCAATGTTGGATCTCCTGTTAGGAAACGAGTTAGGACAAGTGACGGAAGTCTGTGAAGGGGAGCACTTTGGTTCCAGTGATCATAACACCATTAGTTTCAACTTGATCATGGACAAGGATAGATCTGGTCCTAGGGTTGAGGTTCTTAACTGAAAGAAGGCCAAATTTGAAGAAATGAGAAAGGATCTAAAAAGCGTGGATTGGGACAGGTTGTTCTCTGGCAAAGACGTGATCGGTAGGTGGGAAGCCTTCAAAGGAGAAATTTTGAGAGTGCAGAGTTTGTATGATCCTGTCAGGATTAAAGGCAAAGTGAATAGGAATAAGGAACCTTGGTTCTCAAGGGATATTGCAACTCTGATAAAGAAGAAGAGGGAGTTGTATGAAGTATATAGGAAGCAGGGAGTAAATGAGGTGCTTGAGGAGTATAAGAAGTGCAAGAAAATACTTAAGAAAGAAATCAGGAGGGCTAAAAGAAGACATGAGGTTGCCTTGGTAGTCAAAGTGAAGGATAATCCAAAGAGCTTTTACAGGTATATTAAGAGCAAAAGGATTGTAAGGGATAAAATTGGTCCTCTTGAAGATCAGAGTGGTCGCCTATGTGCGGAACCAAAGGAAATGGGGGAGACCTTAAATAGGTTTTTTGCGTCTGTATTTACTAAGGAAACTGGCATGAAGTCTATGGAATTAGGGGAAACAAGTAGTGAGATCATGGAAACTGTACAGATCAAAAAGGAGGAGGTCCTTGCTGTCTTGAGGAAAATTAAAGTGGATAAATCCCCGGGACCTGACAGGGTGTTGCCTCGGACCTTGAAGGAGACTGGTGTTGAAATTGCAGGGGCCCTGGCAGAAATATTTAAAATGTCGCTGTCTACAGGTGAGGTGCCGGAGGATTGGAGAGTGGCTCATGTTGTTCCGTTGTTTAAAAAAGGATGGAAAAGTAATCTGGGAAATTATAGGCCGGTAAGTTTAACGTCAGTGGTAGGTAAGTTATTGGAGGGAGTACTAAGAGACAGAATCTGCAAGCATTTGGATAGACAGGGACTTATTAGGGACAGTCAACATGGCTTTGTGCGTGGCAGGTCATGTTTGACCAATCTATTGGAGTTTTTCGAGGAGGTTACCAGGTAAGTGGATGAAGGGAAGGCAGTGGATATTGTCTACATGGACTTCAGTAAGGCCTTTGACAAGGTCCCGCATGGGAGGTTAGTTAGGAAAATTCAGTCGCTAGGTATACATGGAGAGGTGGTAAATTGGATCAGACATTGGCTCAATGGAAGAAGCCAAAGTGTGGTAGTAGAGAATTGCTTCTCTGAGTGGAGGCCTATGACTAGTGGTGTGCCACAGGGATCAGTGCTGGGTCCATTGTTATTTGTCATCTATATCAATGATCTGGATGATAATGTGGTAAATTGGATCAGCAAGTTTGCTGATGATACAAAGATTGGAGGTGTAGTAGACAGTGAGGAAGGTTCTCAGAGCCTGCAGAGGAACTTGGACCAGCTGGAAAAATGGGCTGAAAAATGGCAGATGGAGTTGAATACAGACAAGTGTGAGGTATTGCACGTTGGAAGGACAAACCAAGGTAGAACATACAGGGTTAATGGTAAGGCACTGAGGAGTGCAGTGGAACAGAGGGATCTGGGAATACAGATACAAAATTCCCTAAAAGTGGTGTCACAGGTAGATAGGGTCGTAAAGAGAGCTTTTGGTACATTGGCCTTTATTAATCGAAGTATTGAGTATAAGAGCTGGAATGTTATGATGAGGTTGTATAAGGCATTGGTGAGGCCGAATCTGGAGTATTGTGTTCAGTTTTGGTCACCAAATTACAGGAAGGATATAAATAAGGTTGAAAGAGTGCAGAGAAGGTTTACAAGGTTGTTGCCGGGACTTGAGAAACTCAGTTACAGAGAAAGGTTGAATAGGTTAGGACTTTATTCCCTGGAGCGTAGAAGAATGAGGGGTGATTTGATAGAGGTATATAAAATTATGATGGGTATAGATAGAGTGAATGCAAGCAGGCTTTTTCCACTGAGGCAAGGGGAGAAAAAAACCAGAGGACATGGGTTAAGGGTGAGGGGGGAAAAGTTTAAAGGGAACATTAGGGGGGGCTTCTTCACATAGAGTGTGGTGGGAGTATGGAATGAGCTGCCAAACGAGGTGGTAAATGCGGGTTCTTTTTTAACATTTAAGAATAAATTGGACAGATACATGGATGGGAGGTGTATGGAGGGATATGGTCCATGTGCAGGTCAGTGGGACTAGGCAGAAAATGGTTCCGCACAGCCAAGAAGGGCCAAAGGGCCTGTTTCTGTGCTGTAGTTTCTGTGGTTCTATGGTTCTAAGTGTCTTGGAAATTTCGGCACTCAGTGTCTACCTTCCTGCGTTTTGCATTCATTGCCATTGGAATGTTTTTCTTTGATTTTATTTCGAAATGCTAATTATTCAACAAGTATTGTAGCTTATGTAAATATCTGGATATTTAGCGTGGATTTCTTGTTAAAACACAGTGACGCTGTTTCTGTTTACAAATTTGAACGATCCCACCTGAAAACCTACGTGTGCACATAGAGTATCTAATACATATTAATAAGGTGGTCTGCCTTCCCGTCATTCGTACATACCAGTGTTTGGTTTGGAACAAAACGGAACCTGGGGCCAGTGTAACAAGACGCCATGCATGCCCATCAGCGAGGTCACGTGAAACACTCAGAATAAGGAAAAAATCGCTCGCGGCCCGGTCAAAATACCTTTGCAGGCAGGTTACCTACCCCTGCTATATTAACCTGTTTCTTCAGAAATAGATGACTAAAATGTATAAACTAAAACAAAATTAGCAGCAAACTGATAATTTTATTCATTAATGTAACAAAATACCTTATTCTTTACCCCATGATGAGTTCTCCATGTCAGTAGCTTACACACCTTTTGTTCCACTCCCCAAACTCAGATTGCCCATCACCATTGAGAAGGTCCTCACATCTCGAGGAGTAAGGAGCCTATCTGTACATGAAAAAGCTGCAAACACACTGGATAAACGTGCTGGTCCCAGTAATTCAGTGATTTACAGTGCTGAATTGTCCTACCGAGCTGGGCGATCAGGGTTCAACTTGTGCAGATTCCACAGCTGAATAACCTTGCTCAGGTCAGGCGAATATCTATGAACTTTACAGATAAGGGACTACAAAGCCCAGGCAGGGCACAATGACAGGTGAAAAGATTTAAAGCAAACTATGCAAAAAGCCACACGTACAATGTCAGTACTAGCTGAACAAACTAAGGCAAAGCAACCAGTTTGGAAAATACATTTGAAATGCACGTTGATAATTGAACAAGGTCTGTACGTAATCATAGTAGCCAGAGATTTTCAAATCGACATTGTATTGATTTAAATGAACGACCACACAAAACCTCTGGCTTCTGCCCTCTTCCTTTCCAGTCCTGGCCCAAAACATTGACTGGTTCGCTACACGCCACAGTTTTGCCTGACTTGCAGAGTTCTTCCAGTTTGTGTGTTGCACCAGATTTCCAGCATTGCTTGAAATCTCATTACTGATTTGAAGATAATGTCACAGTGATTATTCCATGCTGTTTATTATTTATTTCTTTAGCAATACAGCATGGAACAGGCTGATTAACCCTCTCCTAATCATGAGACCGTTTACAATGACCTATGACCTACCCCGTACATTTTTGGACAGTAGGGGGAAACTGACACATTCCACAAGGAGGATGTACAGATACTCCTTACAGAAGATGTCAGGATTGAACTTCAAACTCCAGAACATGCTCAGCATGCTTCCTCACACCAACCATGTGCACAGATCACTTTAACACATGGTCAGGAAATTAAACAAAAGTAAACAGAGATGTTTGATATCTGAACTAGAAACGAGACAGGGCTGGAATGAAGGGTCTTTAACCTGAAATTAGGCAGTGGCTTGGGGGGGGGGGTGTCAAAGATGATCTACAACAAGTAGGAATAAATTTCAAACTGATGGAATTAGTAACAATGCACACATCACCTGTAGGGCACAATATGTCCCACTTGAGGGCAGCTGTGAGGTTGGATAGAGTCAACAAATAATCTGTTTGCACAAAACTCTCCAAAGACAAACACTGATTCATTGGACATATAATCCCTGGACACTCAGCATGAGAACAGAACAATGAAGGGAGGCCGTTCCAGTCACTGAAACATCTTGGCCATTCTATAAGATCAAAGTTCAACTTGTGCCTCACCTACAGCCCTACCCAAATGGTTCCACAAGAACATTAAATATGACAGGTTTATTTTCTAATTATAGGCAAGTGGAATTTCGAAAACAGGCGGCTCTCACAAATGCAGATGGCAAAACAAGGCCCTGTCCTAATGCTGGAAAACAGATGTAGGAATGAGGGGAGGGACCTCTGGTCAGACACCTCTTGTTCCACTGTAACCTCTCCAAACGTGGAAACGTGGTCACAGTGCCGTACACACGGGTACAGAAAATCCCTTCAGCACATACCATGCCAGAATGCTTGTAACCATATCAAATGTATACCTATTGCTACCAAGTGAATTATTTGTGATTTAATCTACCACCTCTTTTTCAGGCAGTCAATGGCAGATGAAATTGCCAAATGATATTGTCCAGCTCCTGCCTGGTTCTTAACCCCTCTGGCAGCAGAAGCATTTTATGAAAATGTTGTCTGGAGCCCTGAAGGTTCTTAAACATGGATTAACTCTCCTTTCAGCATTGGAAAGTGATCCAAGCTCCCCATATCCACGAGGTCCCTCATTCCCTGGATCACATCCTTCCAAACAGCAATGTCCCAATTTGAACCAAGCCAGGAATTCATAGAGCTGGTAGAAATAGGAGTGCGCAAAAGCAACCTGAAATAATGGTACTGAACGAGTTACTGGAAAACCACAGGACAGACTCAACACACACTTCAAAAGGGAAGGGTAGCAGGGCTAAATTGATTCTCATGGGAACACTGTATAATCTAATGCCATTTTGAAAACTTTAGCCACTACCCAAACCAACTTGGGATAGAAATGGGAATAAGAAACTAATCCTTATTGTCCTGTGCATTTTCCACACTGTACCTGGCACCATAACCACGCCTGGCACAGTGACCGCGACTGGCACCATAACCACGCCTGGTATGGTGACGACTGGTGCCATAACACCTGGCATGGTGACTGCGACTGGCACCATAACCACGCCTGGCACAGTGACCACGACTGGCACCATAACCACGCCTGGCCCTACGACTGCACTTGGCACCATCACGACACCTGCAGCATGACCATGCCTGGCGAATGTAAAATGGAACCCCGATCAACAGTTAAATGCAATGAGGTGGCAGGAAAAACTATCAACGACCATTCATCAAAAGCCTCAAACTAATCCACAACCTTTTGGAAGAACTACTGAAGTGCAGAAACGATAAATTATTTACACGTAGTTACCTCCATCTGAGAATATTGCAAGCAATGAATGATCCAGTTGTTCCTGCAACCTTGCAAACATCACAAATAACGTTGGGCTCTAAAGACCAATGAAACCAATCCATTCATTCTCCCTCCGTGACTCTACGCACACATCACGTACTGATGTCTGAAGCCATGGTCTTCTGAGTCAGAGCTAAATATCAGTCCAGCTGATATTTCCAATGTCCGATATTTCAATACAGCTGCAAAAACACTAATAATTAACTCAGCTATGCTGCTTTATCAATAAAGAAAATCTCTTGCTCTCTCCCCACCTTTGACTGACCCCGGTTTTCTCCCTTTTTTTCTGGACTTTCAAATTCCTCAGTATTTTCTTTGCAAAACATTTTGTAGGTGTTTCCTCTGGCTCCTGCACCTCCTGCCCAATGACTGTAGTCAATATTTACAGAAGGTACTTCTACTGAAGGAACCCAGCCTTGTCCAACCAGTCCTCACTCGGTGACAGTGTGTCCCGAGTTTCTGCCCTCGTGTTTACAGAGCAGACTCGATGGGCTGAATGGCCTAATTCTGCTCCTATGTCTTATGGTCTCACTGTGTGCACAAGGATTAAAAGAGAGTGTGCTCAACTCCTCTCCCCTCTGCATTATTGCACCCTGCCAGCTGGTACAGGATATGTTGGGAGCATTATCTGAGTGAGCATCTCGTCACTTTACTAATTACATTCTAATTCCTACTTTAATCCTTTGTTTGTTCATTTACATGTGTTTGTTTCCAAAGAGCCAGCTTGAATTCTTCACAATTTTGCCTCCCAGAACTGGTGCTTTGTTTCACGGATGTGCAGGAATCATTTTCAACACAGAAGATGCAGTTGGCACATACCAGGCAGCTGGTGAGATGCCATATTCTCAACCAGAGTCCAAATGCATGATCAATTATTTCACAAAACCTATTCTCATTCACAATCCCAAATACCAAAGGATATTTTCAAATATTAACAGAAATCAAATCTGGCTTTGTCACAAAACTTTGTACATTTAAGAAAAATCGACATACGAAAATATGTTAAAAAGAGTGAATTAGAAAAATCAAAGGTAAAAAAAAATTACCTGGGTTAAACATACATTGATTAGGAAATATTAGTGTTTGCCAGTGTCCATGTGGTTCATAAAATCAATTCAATATTATTTTCACAAATATGTCAATAAAATCTCCCTAAAATAATGATTCTACTGGCCACCAGGAAACGGATGGTCCCTGTAAACATGTGATTACTCCGTTGCACGTCCATTGAGAAGGGAAGTCTGCTCACTGCAGTCTTCAGCACTGACTCGTTTGTACGCTGTGTGGAAGAAGAGAGCAAAGCAGCAGGCCTCCAGACTACAGACAGCAGCCATTACCAACGTCGGAACTGTTGAGAGAGAAATAACAGTCACCTTCTGTACAGATGCTGCATCACTTTATGGACGTACAATCATATGTACATAAGCTATCTCATATATTTATATTTATTCCATTTTTATTGTGTTCTTCAGCTAAGTGTGTTTTTTGTGCTGAATTGGATTCACAGGAACAATTATTACATTCTCCTTTACACTTGTGTACTGGAAATGACATTGTTGATGCTTGTAAAGTATTATCCACAGCAAATCACTGCTGATTATAAACTGTGACAGGACTGTCTGGCAAACCCACAGCCCACGCCACAGCATGACGACTTCCACCCACCCCAGCCTCACGCTGAGACATGCTGATCCCCGTGACATGGTGAGACGCCAGCCTCTCCCCCTCCCTGCCTCACACCGCAGCGAGACATCGCACCCCCCACCACATACTCCACAACAGCCGGGCAGGGCAATGTCACATGGAAGTGTCAGGGGGGACGGAGGAATGAGCGACTGTGGTTCAGAGATCCCTCCCTGAAGGAGGAAACACAAGTGGATGGGACGGTACAGACAGAATACAGGATATCAGGTGTGATTAACAGGACACCGTGGTAACAAATAAACTTGAATCGGATTGAACTCAATTAAAGAGAGCCTTTTCTGGTTGGCTGCCAGTGACTAGTGGTGTTCCACAGGGGTCTGTGTTGGGACCACTTCTTTCTACATCATATGTCAATGATTTAGATGATGGAATTGATGGCTTTGTGGTTAAGTTTGCGGATGATATAAAGATCAATGGAAGGGCCGGTAGTGTTGAGGAAGTGGTGAGGCTGCTAAATGACAGACAGGTTAGGAGAATGAGCCAAAAGTGACAGATGAAATACCCTGTTGGGAAGTGTATGGTCATGCAGTTCAGTGGAAGAAATAAAGGTGTAGACTATTTTCTAAACTGGGAGAAAATTCAAAACTTGGAGGTGCAAAGGAGAGCTCGTGTAGGATTCCCTCAAGGTTAATTTGCACGTTGAGAGGAATACCAATACAACATTGGCATTCATTTTAAGAGGACTAGAATATAAAAGCAAGGATGTAATGCTGAGGCTTTATAAAGCACTGGTGAGGCCTCGCAGTATTTTGAGGAGTTTTGGGCCCTTTATCTAAGAAAGGATGTGCTGACATTGGAGAGGGTTCAGAGGAGATTCACAAGAATGATTCCAGGAATGAAAGGGTTAATGTATGAAGAGCTACATGTTAACACCTGGCAAATTCCACACCACAGATCACAGTGAAACTTTTGTAGGTTTCTTTGAGCTTTCAGTGATCACAAACCCCTTGCCACTGGGTGGAAAACCTGGACTATTCCTCACCTTTTACCCAACAGCTCTCTATTTATCCACCAAATCAATTCCTCCCAGTTGGCAAAGTTGGAAAAGCCTCTCCTCTAAATAAATTATCTCTCTGTTTTTGAGTAAGAAGCAGATGTACTAACTTGTCCAGTCGAGTGTTGCTCCTACACCAACTTGACATGCAGAACCATCACTGGTCAGTGGCTGAGCAAGTGCAGGCAAAAAGAGAATAAGCAGAGCACCTTGGAGCTGTCTGTGAACGGAGAGGCAGAGAGAGGTTAGACCCAGTATTCCTTGGAGCTGTCTGTGAACGGAGAGGCAGAGAGAGGTTAGACCCAGTATTCCTTGGAGCCGTCTGTGAAAGCAGAGGTGGTTAGACCCGATACGCCTTGGAGCCATCTGTGAAAGCAGAGGTGGTTAGACCCGATACGCCTTGGAGCTGTCTGTGAAAGCAGAGGTGGTTAGACCCGATACGCCTTGGAGCCATCTGTGAAAGCAGAGGTGGTTAGACCCGATACGCCTTGGAGCTGTCTGTGAAAGCAGAGGTGGTTAGACTCGATACGCCTTGGAGCTGTCTGTGAACGGAGAGGCAGAGAGAGGTTAGACCCAGTATTCCTTGGAGCTGTCTGTGAACGGAGAGGCGGAGAGAGGTTAGACCCAGTATTCCTTGGAGCTGTCTGTGCAAGGAAAGGCGGAGAGAGGTTAGACCCGGTAGTGCACTACAATCAGATACTTGTTTACAAATGGAAGACAGTGTTAGGTTATTTGAAAATCCCATTCCACAAGTGAAACACCATAGCCACTCCGTGCCATGCATACCTGCCTGGGGCTGGGCTGGATACAGGCATCTCGACACTTACTTGACTGAAAGAACGTTGGACCCAACAACAAATCCGATCTGAAATCTGAATTATGTGTCCTGATGAAGGGTCTCAGCCTGAAATATCAACTGTTTATTCCTCTCCACAGATGTTGCCTGATCTGCTGAGTTCCCCCAACACTTTGTGTGTGTTGCTCTGCATTTCCAGCATCTGCAGAATCCGCATTCAAACGAACTATCACTGCTTAAAACCGATGGAAACAACACCGATTGTGGTCGGAAGGGCCCACGGAGGATACCTCGGTGGAAGCGCGGGCGTAGATCAGGATACAAGTGCGTGTAAGGAAACAGGGTTTTAAACTCCCTGTACCAACTATCTCGCTGGTGAATATGCAGTCTCTGGTGAATAAAATCGATGATCTCAGAACTAGGGTGCTGAATCAGAGGGACATTAGGATTGTGTACGTCCTTTGTTTCACGAAATCATGGTTAACCCCTTCCGTACCGGATGCAGTGATTCAGATCGATGGGTTTACTAGACACCGTCAGGATAGATCTATAGAGTCTCTCAAAAGCAGAGGTGGAGGAGTACGGCTCATGATCAACTCCTCTTGGTGAGCAAATATATCAGTGCTGTCCCAATTCTGCTCACCAGACCTGGAATATCTAGCAGTAAAGTGCCGTCCTTTTTACCTACCATGAGAGTTCTCTGGGGTCATTTTGGTAGCAGTTTACATTCCACCTCAGGCCAATGTCAAGCAGGCTTTAGATGAACTGAGAAATGTTGTCTATATCAATAATCTAGATGATAATGTGGTAAATTGGATCAGCAAGTTTGCTGATGACACGAAGATTGGAGGCGTTATGGACAGCGAGGAAGGCTTTCAAAGCTTGCAGAGGGATCTGGACCAACTGGAAAAATGGGCCAGTAAATGGCAGATGGAATTTAATGCAGACAAGTGTGACGGGGTCCTGAATTACCCCTATGAACTGTGCTTCTGAAAAGAGAGAGAGGGAGTTATTTAACACCGACATCTTGTTTTTAAGAGAGAGGGAGAGAGTCAAAGACTGCTCACAGTCCCAAGGACATCGCCTGCTTGCACATTCTTACAGACAGAGAAGGGAGGAGCTGTTTGAATGGCAGTTGGTACTCAGTACGGGGAGATAAATAGAAGGTCAGATGATAGACCTGAGACACATGGTTTTGGACACTGAATGAGCTTTGTTGTGCCCACAGAAAAAGTGGGTTTTGGAGGATCGATCAGTGGCTCTTGCAGTGTGGAGAAGGTGTGACCAGTGGGGAGTTATTTGTGTGTCAACCCTCGACTGGGTTGATAGCTCCACCACAGAAGAACGGTCCCCTTTGTTGTAGTCACAGTCGGTGACTTTTAAAGAATTTTGGAGGACAACGGGAAGATCGACGGCATCAGCTCACCTGAAGACTCAAATCTCTCTCTCTCCATCACTACTCAACTCAATACCACGAACTGAACTGAACTTTACTCATCATCATAAGACTATCTATTTACCCCTAGACTTGAAGAAGCTAGGTTTTCATATATTTCCACACTTACTGATATACTTACTTATATATAGTCATTGCTAATTTGTTTGATTTATCTGCATTTATATTACCGTATTGCATAGTTACTAATAAATATCATTAGTTAGTAGCAATACTGGACTCCAAAGGCGTTTTCCATTTCTGCTGGTTCTTTAACCCGTCACAGGGTACGTGACACAAGTGTGAGGTGTTGCATTTTGGAAGGACAAATCAGGGTAGGACATACACAGTAAATGGTAGGGCACTGAGGAGTGCGGAGGAACAAAGAGATCTGGGAGTTCAGATACATAATTCCCCGAAAGTGGCGTCACAGGTAGACAGGGTTGTAAAGAAGGCTTTTGGCATCCTTGCATTCATAACTCAAAGTACTGAGTATAGGAGTTGGGATGTTATGGGGAGGTTGTATAAGACACTGGTGAGGCCAAATTTGGAGTATTGTGTGCAGTTCTGGTCACCTAACTGTAGGAAGGATATCAGTAAGATTGAAAGAGTGCAGAGAAGATTTACGAGGATGTTGCTGGGTCTTCAGGAGTTGAGTTACAGGGAAAGATTAAACAGGTTAGGACTTTATTCCTTGGAGCGTAGGAGAATGAGGGGTGATTTTTATAGAGGTCTACAAAATTATGAGGGGTATAGACAGAGTAAATGTGAGTAGGCTCTTTCCACTTAGATTAGGAGAGATGAATACGAGAGGACATGGCTTTAGGGTGAAAGGGGAAAGGTTCAGGGGGAACATTAGGGGGAACTTCTTCACTCAGAGAGTGGTGGGAGTGTGGAACGAGCTGCCATCTGACATGGTAAATGCTGGCTCACTTTTAAGTTTTAAGAATAAATTGGATAGCTACATGGATGGGAGAGGTCTGGAGGGTTATGGACTGGATGCAGGTCAATGCGACTGGCAGAATAAAGTTTTGGCACAGACTAGAAGGGCCAAATGGCCTGTTTTCTGTGCTGTAGTGTTCTATGGTACTATGGGATCAACATGCACGAAACAGCGCACCCTAACACCTTCACCGTCGTTTTGGGGGATTTTAACCCGGCCAGTCTGAAAAAAATCACTCAGCAATTACCATTAACACTTGCAATACCAGAGGAAACAACACACTGGACCGTTGCTACACCACCATCAAGAATTCCTACCGTGCTATTCCACACCCTCACTTCGGGAAGTCTGATCACCTGGCTGTACTTCTACTCCCTGAGTGTAGGCAGAGACTGAAAACTGCAGCACCAGCAGTGAGGACCGAGAAGGTATGGACAAGGGAAGCACAGGAGCACCTACAGGACTGCTTTGAATCGGTGGACTGGACCTGGATGAGTATGCTGTAGTTAATCCCGACTTCTTTAAGAACTTTGTGGTTGAGTGTGTGCCCATAAAACTTACTGTACATTCCCAAACCAAGAGCCGTGGATGAACCAGGAGGTACATCGTCTGATGAAGACTAGATCTGTGGCATTCAAGTCTGGCGACCCAGGCCTGTATCAGAAAACCAGGTATGATTTGCGGAGGGCTATTTCAAGGGTGAAGAAACAATTCTGAATGAGGTTGGAGGCGACATCGGATGCACAGCAACTCTGGCAGAGTCTGCAAGACATTACTTCCTACAAAGCGAAACCCAATAGCACAAATGACAGCGATGCTTCACTACCAGATGAACTCAATGCCTCCTATGCCCACTTTGAAAGGGAGAACACAACTACAGCTGTGAAGATCCCTGCTGCACCCAGTGACCCTGTGATCTCCATCTCAGAGGCCAATGTTAGGCTGTCTTTAAAGAGAGTGAACCCTCGCAAGGCAGAAGGTCCCGATGGAGTACCTGGTAAGGCTCTGAAAACCTGTGCCAACCAACTAGCGGGAGTATTCAAGGACATTTTCAACCTCTCACTGCTACGGGCGGAAGTTCCCACCTGCTTCAAAAAGGCAACAATTATACCAGTGCCTAAGAAGAATAATGTGGGCTGCCTTAATGACCATCGCTCAGTAGTACTCACATCTACAATGATGAAATGCTCTGAGAGGTTGGCCATGACGAGACTGAACTCCTGCCTCAGCAAGGACCTGGACCCATTGCAATTTGCCTATCGCCACAATAGGTCAACAGCAGACACAATCTCAATGGCTCCTCACACAGCCTGAGACCACCTGGACAACACAAACACCTATGTCAGGATGCTGTTCGTCAATTATAGCTCAGCATTTAATACCATCATTCCCACAATCCTGATTGAGAAGTTGCAGAACCTGGGCCTCTGTACATCCCTCTGCAATTGGATCCTCGACTTCCTAACCAGAAGACCACAATCTGTGTGGATTGGTGATAACATATCCTCCTCGCTGACGATCAACACTGGCGCACCTCAGGGGTGTGTGCTTAGCCCACTGCTCTACTCTCTATATTCACATGACTGTGTGGCTAGGCATAGCTCAAATACCATCTATAAATCTGCTGATGATACAACCACTGTTGGTAGAATCTCAGGTGGTGACAGGAGGGTGTAGGAGTGAGATATGCCAACTTGTGGAGTGGTGTCACAGCAACAACCTGGCACTCAACGTCAGTAGACAAAAGAGCTGATTGTGGACTTCAGGAAGGGTAAGATGAAGGAACACATACCAATCCTCATAGAGGGATCAGAAGTGGAGAGAGTGAGCAGTTTCAAGTTTCTGGGTGTCAAGATCTCTGAGGATCTAACTTGGTCCCAACATATCAATGTAGTTATAAAGAAGACAAGACAGTGACTATACTTCATTAAGAGTTTGAAGAGATTTGGCATGTCAAGAAATACACTCAAAAACTTCTGTAGTTGTACTGTGGAGAGCATTCTGACAGGCTGCATCACTGTCTGGTATGGAGGGGCTACTGCACAGGACTGAAAGAAGCTGCAGAAGGTTGTAAATCTAGTCAGCTCCATCTTGGGCACTAGACTACAAGGTACCCAGAACATCTTTAGGGAGCGGTGTCTCAGAAAGGCAGCTTCCATGATTAAGGATCTCCAACACCCAGGGCATGCCCTTTTCTCACAGTTACCATCAGGTAGGAGATACAAAAGCCTGAAGGCACACACTCAGCGATTCAGGAACAGCTTCTTCCCCTCCGTCATCCAATTCCGAAATGGACTTTGAAGCTTTGGACACTACCTCACTTTTTTTTAATATACAGTATTTTTTTTCACACTTTTAAAACATCTATTCAATATACGTAATTGTTTATTTACATGTTTATTTATTATTATTATTATTTCCTCTCTGCTAGATCATGTATTACATTGAGCTGCTGCTGCTAAGTTAACACATTCCACCTCAGATGCCGGTGATAATAAACCGGATTCTGATTCTGAAGGGCCTGTTTCTTTGCTATATGACTACAGCCTTCTAGTTCTTTTTGTATTTATCACAAAAATGCCAGTGCAATCTCCAAAAAACAGTGAGAAGATAACAACTACCTTTCCAATCAGAAACTATTGTTAAATTGATAACTGGAACAATGTCAGTGGAGAATCTTTGCTTCCTTCTCCCTGCAACCCAGGACATGTCATCTTCTCATTGCTACCATGAGAGAGGAGGTACAGGAGCTTCAAAACACACACCCCACGTTCACCCAGAACATGCCTTCTTCGCATTGCAACCATCTGGGAAGGGGTATAGGAGCCAGAAGATATACACTCAATATTTATCATGTGAAAATGTATGAAAAGTAAACCATCGAAAGAGTGCAGCACTCCAGAACCAGTTGGTCACTTGGTAAAATTTTTGCTGATTTTTTGCTCATATGGGTCACAAGTCTCAAAAGGACGACAGCAAAGGTGTATGCGCTCTGAGTTATAATGTTTGACAGTGTAGTTTCTGATTATACAATCCAACGGTCGAGAGAGAGTTGTGGAAAACTGATATAAATTTAAATGCAATTATTAATTACCCAGAGACAAAAATGAGTCCAGCAGATGTTGCTTCCCCCACAGGGTACGAACATTCCACGGCAAGTTCCATGCCCACTGGATACATAGAGAAGCCAAGGAAGCCGAAGAGTGAAGACACGAGGGCCAGCAGGAACTTCTGTCCGTGCATTCGAGACACCTGCAGGGGCACAATATCAACACAGTGATGTTCCCGAGCATTCACTACAATCCCCCCCTTCACCAACCTGGTCAGAACAATCCAATCCATCCTTTCACTCACAGATAGGTAAATATCTGGGAGATGAATAGCTTCTAAATCCACCTGTCATGTTAGTATACAGCACACATAGTTGTACTTGAACCTTGAATCACTGCCCATCTGTACCTGCTGCCCACGAGGGGGCTTCGCCAGTAGAAGGGGAACCAGACCTGCACGCAAGGCCACCACAGACCAGAACCTGGATCTCGCTCATGGGTACAATAATGCAAAGTTGGCATGGAACTTACCTTATCTTCCTGTCTGAATCTGTGAATATTCAGGTCAGTGCTCTCAGCACCAGATATGGGAATCTGCTAACTTAATGCCACACCGATCCTAACTCTGGGCTTTTTAGTTTTCATTCCCAGATGAGTGACAAATGTGTCGTGTTAAATCACAGGAAGCCTTGAGTCATACTAAGCATCACAAACTGTGTATCATTCTCCCAGCTATTTGGATAATTAGTTTCCCCAGGAGAGGGGTGGCACTCCTGTCTGACAGATTCCAGCCCCACTCAAGTCCCCCCCACCATGTTCACTGGCGTCTGACTAGCCTCCCTCCAGTAAATGGCCAACCCTGATTATCTCCTGCCCCCAATACCTCACGAAGGGTCTCGGCCTGAAACGTCGACCGTACCTCTTCCTAGAGATGCTGCCTGGCCTGCTGCGTTCACCAGCAACTTTGATGTGTGCTGCTCTCATTTTTAAAATGTTCACTTGTCCTCGTGTATAAATGCTTCCTGTGCCTGGGCAGTTCTTGCTCCTGCAGACGTGGCGTTTGACCAGTGTTGCTCCGCAGAGCGAGTTTAAACACTCTGGGCCAACCAGAGGGGAAACAAACCACTATAGATTCCTGCTCCAGCATCTTTCAAGTGAAAGGTATTGAGGGTAATGGCGTAGTACAGTTAGTTCTGATTAATTGGGCCATCAGTTCGTCAGAGCAGCTCTTAAAGAACAACAATTCAAGGAAATAGCCAGCATTCCCTTCATATATTTGGATCACTATGCCGTTTAATTGGGATGGGAGACTATTCCTGAGAAGTTTCTAAATATCGTTAGTCGTGTGCACTTGTGTGGCTGTTAAGTCACAATACTGTGCTGAGAACAAAAACAGCTTTAAATTGAAGTGTCAGGTGCATGTCCTTGTGTTATGATATTATTTCGGCCGATGGATGCGGATTCAAAAAGCAGTGATTTTTAAGTAATTTTGTTTTTTTTAAGACTTCATGTAGGAAGACAATGAAGTCAGTCTATAACCTACATACATTGGACGGCAGTTTATATTGATCTCCATCAGTTTTCCGTGTTTTCTTTCTTTTTGCCAAATGGCAGTCGGACGATACATTAGTTTTTGTGCAAGGAGGGAGTTGGGGATATGGGTCTGATGATCGTGTTGGTGTTTGCCTGTGTGGGAGATCTGTGAGAGAGGGGATTGGGAGTTTGATGGCATTGTCGCTGTTCTTTTCTGTGAGGGAGGGGGTTTGGTTTGAGGTCTGCAAGTTTTGTTTCTTTTTCTTCTTCATGCAGGGAGGGGGTGGGGGTTGATGTCTTTTCTTTCAACAACCCCCGTGGTCTTTTTGTATTCAGACTATAAGATATAGAAGCAGAAGTAGGCCATTCAGCCCATTGAATCTGCTTCCCCATTCAATCATGGGCTGATCCAATTCTTCCAGTCATCCCCACTCCCCTGCCTTCACCCCATACCCTTGGATGCCCTGGCTAATCAAGAACCTATCTATCTCTGTCTTAAATATACCCAATGACTTGGCCTTCACAGCCACTCATGGCAACAAATTCCACAGATTTACCACCCTCTAACTAAAGTAATTTCTCTGCATCTCTGTTCGAATTGGGTGTCCTTCAATCCTAAAATCGTGCCCTCTTGTCCTAGACTCCCCTACCATGGGAAATAATTTTGCCATATCTAATCTGTTCAGGCCTTTTAACATTAGGAATGTTTCTATGATATTCCCCCCTCATTCTCCTGAACTCCAGAGAATACAGCCCAGGAGCTGCCAGATATTCCTCATACGGTAACCCTTTCATTCCTGGAATCATTCTTGTGAAACTTCTCTGAACCCTCTCCAATGTCAGTATATCCTTTCTAAAATAAGGAGCCCAAAACTACACACACTACTCCAAGTGTGGTCTCATGGGTGCCTTATAGAGCCTCAACATCACATCCCTGCTCTTATATTCTATACCTCGAGAAATGAAAGCCAACATTGCATTCGCCTTCTTAACCACTGCCTCAACCTGGAAGTTAACCTTTAGGGTATCATTGAAACATAGAAAACCTACAGCACAATACAGGCCCTTCAGCCCACAATGCTGTACCAAACATGTAGAAATTACCTAGGGTTACCCATAGCCCTCTATTTTTCTAAGCTTCAAGTACCTATCCAGGAGTCTCTTAAAAGACCCTATCGTATCCGCCTCCACCACCATCACCGACAGCCCATTCCACACACTCACCACTCTCTGCATAAAAAACCTTGTCTGTTCCTATCCCTCTCCAATGCTATGGTAAAGGAGATAGAAATGTGATCACTATCTCCAAAATGCTCTCCCACTGAAAGACCTGACACCTGAACAGGTTCATTTCCCAACAGCAGATCAAGTACAGCCTCTCCTCTTGTAGGCTTATCTACATATTGTGTCAGGTATCATGCACAAGGACTCCCAAGTCCCTTTGCATCTCTGCATTTTGAATTCTCTCTCCAACTAAATAATAGTCTGCTCGTTTATTTCTTCCACCAAAGTGCATGACCATACACTTTCCAACATTGTATTTCATTTGCCACTTTTTTGCCCACTCCCTTAAACTATCTAAGTCTCTCTGCAGGCTCTCTGTTTCCTCAACACTACCCGCTCCTCCACCTATCTTTGTATCATCGGCAAATTTAGCCACAAATCCATTAATCCCATCATCCAAATCATTGATATACATCGTAAAAAGCAGTGGTCCCTATACCAACCACTGTGGAACTCCACTAGTAACCAGGAGCCAGCCAGAATAGGATGCCTTTATTCCCACTCTCTGTTTTCTGCCGACCAGCCAATGCTCCACCCATGCTAGTAACTTCCCTGTAATTCCATGGGCTCTTATCTTGCTAAGCAGCCTCATGTGCGGCACCTTGTCAAAGGCGTATTGAATGGCTATCTGGGGGAGAAGAATATCAGAGATGTATTGTACATGCATACTTTGACAATAAAATGAATCTCTGAACGTTTCTGCTGTCTGCACTGGTTTGGTTCATTCACAGACAGTCAATCGAATGAGCACACACTGAATGAATTCCTCCATCGATAAGTACTAGGAACTAGTACACAGTTTTATGGTGCTGTAGTAGCATTGGTAATGTTCTAATTTCGTGTCTATTTCATTTAAATACATAATTTGTTACTTGATTAAATGGTAATTTGTCTATTTTATACCTTTTAACTATTTCCATGAAACTTCGGCTAGTTGGGGCAGCTGCTTAATTGGGCCAAAATATACTGGTCCCGATGTGTCCTAATTAACCAGAATCCACTGTACTGAGTATTGAGGGTAGTAGGGAATTACTGAGTATTGGGAGTATTAGGGAAGTACTGAGTATTTTGGGTATTTAGGGTATTAGGGAAGTACTGAGCATTGAGGGCATTAGGGAAGTATTGAATATTTGGTGTATTAGGGAAGTATTGAGTAATGAGAGTATTGAGGTATTAGGGAAGTACAGAGTATTGAGGGTAATAAGGAAGTACTGAGTATTGGGAGTATTTGGGGGTATTAGGGAAGTACAGAGTATTGAGGGTATTAGGGAAGTACTGAGTATTGAGGGTATTAGGAAAGTACTGAGTATTGAGCGTATTAGGAAAGTACTGAGTATTGAGGGTATTAGGGAAGTACTGAATATTGAGGGTATTAGGGAAGTACTGAGTATTGAGGGTATTTGGGAAGTATTGAGTATTGGGAGTATTTGGGGTATTAGGGAAGTACTGAATATTGGGGCTATTGGGTATTAGGGAAGTTCTGAGTATTGGGAGTATTAGGGAATTACTTGATATTGGGGTATTAGGGAAGTACAGAGTATTAGGAGTATTTGAAGGTATTAGGGACTACGGAGTACTGAGAGTTTTTAGGAATTACTGAGTATTGGGGTATTAGAGAATTACTGAGTACTGGGGTATTCAGGAAGTATTGAGTATTAGGAGTATTTGGGGGTATTAGGGAAATACTGAGTATTGGGGTATTAGAGAATTACTGAGTACTGGGGTATTCGGGAAGTATTGAGTATTAGGAGTATTTGGGGGTATTAGGGAAATACTGAGTATTGAGGTATTGAGGATACTTACTAGTGCAAAGCCAATACAGGCTAAAGCAGTGAGACAATAGTAAATTTTCGTAGTTTCCATAAAATGTCTTGTTTTGTCCACGTATAATCCAAGCAGGAATGCACCCACAATGCCAAACACAATAAACAAGGCTCCACAGATCCCTGCAAAACTCTGTCACAAAAAGGAGAAATGTCATTATATAAACCAGTCAGGAATTATACTCATAACGGAATAATCTTCCACACACTTGTAAAGCACCTCTGCTCAGTCTGATCGAATCCCAGTTACTGCCCAACCATCCCACAAACCCAGTGACTGCAGAAGAGAGACCACATCCACAGGCTCTGACAGGAGTAGGGAGAAAGGGTCGTGGGGGAGGGGGAGTTTGAGTGGTTGTGGGGGAGAAGGGGGAGGGTTCTGGGCAAGGGGTGCTGTGGATGTGGGAGGGGGCGAGAGACGGGTGTGAGGGTGAGAGATGGGAGGGAGATTGTGTAGGGACAGTGGGCGAGGGGGAGTTGGTTGTGGGGGAGGGAGGTTGTGGGCCAGGGGAAGGGGTGTTGTATGGGGGCAGTGGGGGAGAGACGGTTTCCTTGGGGCGGGGTAGGAGGAGACAGGTTCCTGGGGAACCATGGGGGGAGGAAGGGGGGCCGTGGGACGATGGAAGGAGTCATGAGGTGGAGCAGATTGTCATGAGGGAGTGAGGGTTTGGAACAAAGACCATCAGCCATTCCTTTCCTCTCAATAGTGGTTGTTGAGTCTAGTGTCCAGGTAGAGAGATCCATGAAGCAATCAAAGACACAGATAGTAACATTCAGTGTCTCCAGCAGCAGTTATCAGCCAGAGTGGAGCCTGAGCTCCACACCTCACAGAGGAGTTGCATCATTTGATAGGGTGGGTAAGAAGCCGTATGGTGTGTTAGTTTTTCTTAGGCGGGGGATTGAGTCAAGTGCTGCAAGATTTGAGAGTCGTGGGCGCGTGAAACACCCTGCTAGGGATGATGGGAGATGCAAGTACATTAGGGACATTTAAGAGACATTTAGATCGACACATGGGTGACAGGAAAATGGAGGGCCATTTAGGAGGGAAGAGTTAGACTGACGTTAGGGTAAGTAAAAGGGTCGTTGCTACATTGTAAACCAAAGGGCCTGCACAGTGCTATGATGTCTTTGTTCTATGTTCCACCTCTCGATGTAAATGTTCAGAATATTGACACAGACCTGATATTCTCCAACAATAAACAATCACTCATCATTTTTCAAGTGTAAATGCCAGTTTTGTTCTGGGAGAAGTTGATGTTTTAGGGGAAAAGAAGCAATTAGATGAATTGTAAACTATGGACTTACATTTGAGTATCCCCGGACACATACAATCTGCTGTAAGAGTGCAGAGAAGGCCGTAAACACACCGACTCCTCCCCCAAAACAGATCATCATGATCATGTATGCCTTGTTCTTCAATAACTGCAATTTAAGAATCAAAGAACAGATTAGAACATAACTAAAAATCTATATCTTCAATGCCTACATCAAATGTTCAAACAGGCAGATGACATAGGTCTTCAGACAGTTGAGTCAGCTTGGCCATCTCAACATGGTCAATCCATTTTACCACTCAACCCCATCCTTCTGCCTTCTCCCCTTAACCTTTCGTACCGTGAATTATCAAGATTTTATCAACCTCCACTTTAAATACACCCAAAGACTTGGCTTGTACAGCCACCTGTGGCAACCAATTCTGTACATATACATCTCTCTGGTTAAAGAAACTCTTCATCTTCCTTCCAAATGGATGTTCCTCAATCCTGAGCTGTACCCTCTGGTCCTAGACTCCTCCACCACAGGAAACATTCACATCATATCCATTCTATCAAGACCTTTCAACATTTGATAGGTTTCAAAGAGATCTGCCCTAACTCTTCTAGATTCCAGCAAGTAAATCAGAATCAAGTTTATTGTCACCGGCATGTGACGTGAAATTTGTTAACTTAGCAGCAGCAGTTCAATGCAATACATAATATAGAAGAGAAAAAAAAGAACAATAATAAACAAGTATATCAATTACGTATATTGAATAGATTTAAAAAGTGCAAAAAAATAGAAATACTGTATAAAAGTGAGATAGCGTTCAAAGATTTAACGCCCATTTAGGAATCAGATGGCAGAGGGGAAGAAGCTGTTCCTGAATCGCTGAGTGTGTGCCTTCAGGCTTCTGTATCTCCTACCTGATGGTAACAGTGAGAAAAGGGCATGCCCTGGGTGCTGGAGGTCCTTAATAATGGACGCTGCCTTTCCGAGACACCGTTCCCTAAAGATGTCCTGGGTACTTTGTAGGCTAGTACCCAAGATGGAGCTGACTAGATTTACATCTTTCTGCAGCTTCTTTCGGTCCTGTGCAGTAGCCCCTCCATACCAGACAGTGATGCAGCCTGTCAGAATGCTCTCCATGGTACAACTATAAAACTTTATAGAACTATAGAAGTAAATTCCCAAAAGCAAAAAAAATGCTCCTCATACAATAACCCTTTCACAACCAGACAGATTCTCCTTAAACTCCTCTGAACCCTGTCAACACATCTTTTCTAACATAAGGAGCCCAAAACTGCTCACAATACTCCAAGTGAGGCCTCAAAAGTGCTTTATGAAGTCTCAACATTACATCCTTGCTTTTATATTCTAGTCCTCTCAAAATGTTTGCTAACATTGCATTTGCCACTGACTCAACCTGCAAGTTAACCCTCAGGGAATCCTGCATGAGGACCCCCAAACCCCTTGGCATCCCGGATTTCTAAATTTTCTCCCCATTTAGAAAATAGTCTACGCCTTTAGTCCTACTACCAATGTGCATGAAAATGCACCTCCCAATTCCACCTGCTACTTTGTCCATTCCTCTAATGTGTCAAAGTCCTCTCAAAGTTCAAAGTAAATTTATTATCAAAGTACATATATGTCATAGATTTATTTTCTTGTGGGCAACCTCCCTGCTTCCTCAACACTACCTGCCCCTCCATCTACATTCATATTGTCTACAACCTTGGCCATCAATTCCGTCATCCAGCTTGCACCATCCTTATCCTGCCAGTGTCTTCTACAGTGAAGACAGATGCAAAATACTGATTCAGTTTGTCTGTCATTTCCTTGTCCCTCACTATTACCTCTCCAGCATTGTTTTCCAGTAGTCCGATATCAACTCTTGCCTCTCTTTTGCACTTTATGTATACAATGTAGAATAGTACAGCACAGTACAGGCCCTTTGGCCCACATTGTTGTGCTGACCCTCAAACCCTGCCTCCCATATACCCCCCCACCTTAAATTCCTCCATATACCTGTCTAGTAGTCTCTTAAATTTCACTAGTGTATCTGCCTCCACCACTGACTCAGGCAGTGCATTCCACACACCAACCACTCTCTGAGTAAAAAACCTTCTCTAATATCCCCCTTGAACTTCCCACCCCTTACCTTAAAGCCATGTCCTCTTGTATTGAGCAGTGGTGCCCTGAGGAAGAGGCGCTGGCTGTCCACTCTATCTACCCCTCTTATTATCTTGTACACCTCTATCATGTCTCCTCTCATCCTCCTTCTCTCCAAAGAGTAAAGCCCTAGCTCCCTTAATCTCTGATCATAATGCATACTCTCTAAACCAGGCAGCATCCTGGTAAATCTCTTCTGTACTCTTTCCAATGCTTCCACATCCTTCCTATAGTGAGGCGACCAGAAATGGACACAGTACTCCAAGTGTGAAGTATCTGAAGAAACTTTTAGTATCCTCTTTAATATTATTGACTCATCTCCACCAACAAACTAGAATCGCTGGGGGGTGGGAACCGAACTGAAGTGACTGGGGAAGAGGAGGTTGGCTCACAAATAGAGAAAGTTTCGAGACAGTGTGAGAGGGAGGATGGGCAGGTGATGGAGAAGGAACACACTCAGACCGAAGGTTTGAGGTGTGTCTATTTTAACGCAAGGGGTATTGTGAACAAAGTGGATGAGTTTAGAGCGTGGATCAGTACTTGGAGCTATGATGTTGTGGCCATTACAGAGATTTGGATGGCTCAGGGGCAGGAATGGTTACTTCAAGTGCTGGGTTTTAGATGTTTCAGAAAGGACAGGGCAGAAGAGATGGGGGCATGGTACTGTTGATCAGAGATAGCATCACGGCCGCAGAAAAGGTGGACGTCATGGAGGGATTGTCTATGGAGTCTCTGTGGGTGGAGGTTAGGAACAGGAAGGGGCCAATAACTCTACTGGGTGTTTTTTATAGGCTGCCCAAGAGTAACAGGAATATCGAGGAGCAGGTAGGGAAACAGATCCTGGAAAGGTGTAATAATAACAGAGTTGTCGTGATGGGAGATTTCCCAAATATCGATTGGCATCTCCCTAGAGCAAGGGGTTTAGATGGGGTGGAGTTTGTTAGGAGTGTTCAGGAAGGTTTCTTGACACAATATGTAGATAAGCCTACAAGAGGAGAGGCTGTACTTGATTTGGTATTGGGAAATGAACCTGATCAGGTGTCAGATCTCCCAGTGGGAGAGCATTTTGGAGATAGTGATCACAATTCTATCTCCTTTACAATATCATTGGAGAGAGATAGGAACAGACAAGTTAGAAAAGCATTTAATTGGAGTAAGGGGAATTATGAGGCTATCAGGCAGGAAATTGGAAGCTTAAATTGGAAACAGATGTTCTCAGGGAAAGGTATGTAAGAAATGTGGCAAATGTTCAGGGGATATTTGTGTGGAGTTCTGCATAGGTACATTCCAATGAGACAGGGAAGTTATGGTAGGGTACAGGAACCGTGGTGTACAAAGGCTGTAATAAATCTAGTCAAGAAGAAAAGCTTACAAAAGATTCAGAGAGCTTGGTAATGTTAGAGATCTGGAAAATTATAAGGCTAACAGGAAGGAGCTTAAGAATGAAATTAGGAGAGCCAGAAGGGGCCATGAGAAGGCCTTGGTGGGCAGGATTAAGGAAAACCCCAAGGCATTCTACAAGTATGTTAAGACCAAGAGGATAAGACGTGAAAGAATAGGACCTATCAAGGGTGACAGTGGGAAAGTATGTATGGAACCAGAGGAAATAGCAGAGGTACTTAATGAATACTTTACTTCAGTATTCACTATGGAAAAGGATCTTGGTGATTGTAGTGATGACTTGCAGCAGACTGAAAAGCTTGAGCATGTAGATATTAAGAAAGAGGATGTGATGGAGCTTTTGGAAAGCATCAAGTTGGATAAGTCGCCAGGACCGGATGAGATGTACCCCAGGCTACTGTGGGAGGTGAGGGAGGAGATTGCTGAGCCTCTGGTGATAACCTTTGCATTATCAATGGGGACAGGAGAGGTTCCGGAGGATTGGAGGGTTGCGGATGTTGTTCCTTTATTCAAGAAAGGGAGTAGAGATAGACCAGGTAATTATAGACTAATGAGTCTTATCTCAGTGGTTGGTAAGTTGATGGAGAAGATCCTGAGAGGCAGGATTGATGACCATTTGGAGAGGTATAATATGATTAGGAATAGTCAGCATGGCTTTGTCAAGGGCAGGTCGTCCCTTACGAGCCTGATTGAATTTTTGGAGGATATGACTAAACACATTGATGAAGGAAGAGCAGTAGGTGTAGTGTATATGGATTTCAGAAAGACATTTGATAAGGTACCCCATGTAAGGCTTATTGAGAAAGTAAGGAGACATGGGATCCAAGGGGACATTGCTTTGTGGATCCAGAACTGGCTTGCCCACAGAAGGCAAAGAGTGGTTGTAGACGGGTCATATTCTGCTTGGAGGTCAGTGACCAGTGGTGTGCCTCAGGGATCTGTTCTGGGACCCTTACTCTTCATGACTTTTATAAATAACCTGGATGAGGAAGTGGAGGGATGGGTTAGTAAGTTTGCTGATGACACAAAGGTTGGGGGTGTTGTGGATAGTGTGGAGGACTGTCAGAGGTTACAGCGGGACATTGATAGGATGCAAAACTGGGCTGAGAAGTGGCAGATGGAGTTCAACCCAGATAAGTGTGAGGTGGTTCATTTTGGTAGGTCAAATATGATGGCTGAATATAGTATTAATGGTAAGACTCTTGGCAGTGTGGAGGATCAGAGGGATCTTGGCGTCTGAGTCCATAGGACGATCAAAGCAGCTGCGCAGGTTGTCCCTGTGGTTAAGAAGGCATACAGTGTATTGGCCTTCATCAATTGTGGAATTGAATTTAGGAGCTGAGAGGTAATGTTACAGCTATATAGGACCCTGGTCAGACTGGTCTTGGAGTACTGTGCTCAGTTCTGATCGCCTCACTACGGGAAGGATGTGGTAACCATAGAAAGGGTGCAGAGGAGATTTACAAGGATGTTGCCTGTATTGGGGAGCATGCCTTATGAGAATAGGTTGTGTGAACTTGGCCTTTTCTCCTTGGAGCGACAGAGGATGAGAGGTGACCTGATAGAGGTGTATAAGATGATGAGAGGCATTGATCGTGTGGATAGTCAGAGGCTTTTTCCCAGGACTGAAATGGTTGCCACAGGAAGACACAGGTTTAAGGTGCTGGGGAGTAGGTACAGAGGAGATGTCAGGGGTAAGTTTTTTAAACGCAGAGAGTGGTGAGTACGTGGAATGGGCTGCCGGCAACGATGGTAGAGGCGGATACGATAGGGTCTTTTAAGAGACTTTTGGATAGATACATGGAGCTTAGGAAAATAGAGGGCTATAAGTAAACTTAGTAATTTCTAAGGTAGGGACTTGTTCAGCACAACTTTGTGGGCCGAAGGGCCTGCATTGTGCTGTAGGTTTTCTACGTTTCTATGTAACCGGCCTTTTCTCCATTACACTTAATTCTCCCACTTAGCAAAAATCTAAAACAAGAGGAAATCTGCAGATGCTGGAAATCTGAGCAACACACACAAAATGCTGGAGGAACTCAGTAGATCAGGCAGCATCTATGGAAAAAATTACACTCGATGGTTCGGCACAGAACATAGACTGTACTTTTTTCCATAGATGCTCGCTGGTCTGCTGAGTTTCTCCAGCATTTTGTGTGTGTTATGCAAAAATCTATCCAACCTTGTCTAAAATATAAAAAAATATATAATATACTGAGGTAGCCTCCACTGCTTCATTGGGCAGAGAATTTCACAGATTCACCACTCTCTGGGAAAAGCAGTTTCTCCTCATCTCCATCCTAAATCTATTGCCCCGAATCTTGAGGCTATGTCCTGGAAACAACATTCCTGCCTCTCTCTCTTATCTACCCCTTTCATAACTTTACATGTTTCTATAAGATCTCCTCTCATTCTTCTGAATTCCAGCAAGTACAGTCCCAGGCAACTCAATCTCTCCTCATAGTCCAAAACCTCTCCTCTCTGGAATCTACCTGGTGAACCTCCTCTTCACTGCCTCCAATGTCAGTATATCCTTCCTCAAGTAAGGAGACCAGAACTGCACACAGTATTCCAGGTGTGGTCTCACCAGTACCCTGTACAGTTGCAGCATAACCTCCCTGCTCTTAAATTCAATCCCTCTAGCAATGAAGGCCAACATTCCATTTGCCTTCTTGATAGCCTGCTGCACCTGCAAACCAACCTTTTGTGATTCATGCACAAGCACTCCCAAGTCCCTCTGCACAGCAGCGTGCTGCAATTTTTTACCATTTAAATAATAATCTGCTCTTCCAGTTTTCCTTCTAAAGTGGATGACCTCGCATTTACCAACATTGTACTCCATCTGCTAAACCCTTGCCCACTCACTTAACCTATCTATATCTCTCTACAGACTCTCCATATTTTTCCGTATATTTGCTTTTCCACCCAATTGAGTACTATCGGAAAACTTAAGATACACGGAACGTCCCCCTTCCAGATGGTTAATGTATATCATGAACAATTGTGGGCCCAGCACCGACCCCTGGGACGCACCACTCACCACCGATTGCCAACTAGAGTAACACCATGTATCCCAACTCTCTGTTTTCTATTAGTTAATCAATCCTCTATCAATGTTAATATATCAAGCCCAACTCTATGCATACTTATCTTACAGATAAGTCTTTTATGTGGCACCTTATCAAATGCCTTCTGGAAATCAAGTAAATAACATTCATCTGTTCCCCTCTGTCCACTGCCCTCGTTATATCCTCAAAGAACTCCAGTAAGTTTGTCAAACAGGACCTGCCTTTGCTGAATCCATGCTGCATCTGCCTGATGGATCCATTTCTTTCCACATGCCTCGGTAGCATTTTCCCAAGACAAATGTCAAACTAACTGGCCTTTTGCCTACATCCTTTTTTGAACAGTGGCATGACATTTGCCGTCTTCCAATCCACCGGGACCTGCCCAGGGTCCAGAGAATTTTGGTAAATTATCACCAAAGCCTCTACTATAACCACTGCTGTTTCTTTCAGTACCCTGGGATGCATTCCATCAGGACCAGGAGACCTATCTATCTTCAGGCTCTCAGGTTTGCTCAGCCCAATCACTTTAGTGATAGCTATTGTATCGAGGTCCTCACCTCCCATCGCATTCATAACCTCTCTCTTTAGCATGTTAGACGTGTTCTCCACCGACACAAATATTCATTCAAAGCCTCAACCATTTCCTTATTATCCAATATCAATTCCCCCTTCTCATCCTCCAACTAGCCACCCTTTTCTGCTTTATATAATTATAAAAGCTTTTACTATTTTTATATTTTATGCCAGTTTATTTTCATAATCTATCTTCCTTTTCTTTATTGCATGCTTAGTAGTTCTTTGTTGCTTTTTATAGTTTTCCCAGATTTCGAGTTTCCCACTACTCTTGGTTACTTTGTACACACGAGTTTTTAGTTTGGTGCCTTCTTTTATTTCCATAGTTATCCAAGGCTGGCTCTCTCCACCCTTACTGTTCTTGTTTTTAACTGGAATACATTTTTGTTGTGCGCTGTGAAAAATCTCTTCGAAAGCCTTCCACTGTTCCTCAACCGTCCCACCATATAGAGCCAAATCTTCCCTTGTCCCATTGTAGTTTCCATTGTTTTGGCATTCTACACAGGTTTTCAATCAAACTATTGCACCCTCCATTTGTATGAGAAACTCAATCATACTGTGATCACTCTTTCCAAGAAGATCCCTAACTACAAGAGCACTAATTTTACCTGTCTCTGCACAGGACCAGATCTAAGATAGCACGCTCCCTTGTAGATTCAGTGACATGCTGTACAAGAAAGCCATCACGGATGCATTCTATGACAGCAGTCCCCAACCACCGGGCCGCAAAACATGTGCTACCGGGCCGCGGGGAAACGATATGATTTGGCGATAGGAGTCAGCTGCACCCTTCCTCATTCCCTGTCACGCCCACTGTTGATCTTGAACGCACGCGAGGTCATTACCCACGCGTCATCTATGTCAGCGCGGGAAGATCAACTCCTCGAGCTTGCAAATGACGACGGGCTGAAAAGTATGTTTGACATAACATCTCTGCCGGCATTCTGGATCAAAGTCAAGGCTAAATATCCTGAGATAGCCACGAAAGCACTGAAAACGTTGCTTCCGTTTCCAACATATCTCTGTGATGAATGCAACGAAAACTAAATTGCGGAATAGACTGGACATAAGGAACCCCCTTCGAGTATCGCTGTCTCCCATCACCCCTCGATAGGACCGTGCTGTGAAAACAAGCCCAGGGCTCCCACTGATTCAGCGATATTGGTGTGTTGCAATGATTTTATATCTTCATACGGGGAAAATATGTGCTGTGTGTTTAATATCCAAACGTTACTTAAAATGTTATGATGCTATTGACTTATATAACCATATAACAATTACAGCACGGAAACAGACCATCTCTGCCCTTCTAGTCCGTGCCGAACTCTACTCTCACCTAGTCCCACCGACCTGCACTCAGCCCATAACCCTCCATTCCTTCCCTGTCCATATAGCTATCCAATTTTTCTTTAAATGATAATATCAAACCTGCCTCAACCACTCTACTGGAAGTTTGTTCAACACTTACTTCAAGCTCCCCTGATAATTGACTTATCCCTATATTCATGTGAGGAAAATATGTGCTGTATGTTTAATATTAAATTCGTTAGATAAACCCTTTTAGAAACAAAATTGAGTGTACCAGCCACTTATCACCTATATTCCAGTCGTGATTAAACCCCCCCACCACCCTCCCGAACAAAATCACCAAAAACGATTTGTAGAAAAAAAAATCGGCAGGTACACACATGCGCATTGGTGCCCGCGCAAGGCTTCGTGGTCATGGTAGTCTTTCTCTGGGTAAACACAACGTATTTGACTGCTAGTCCTGTCCATTGGCAGCCCTACCCCGTCCCCCCACTCCCAGTCAGCCGGTCCGCAAGAATATTGTCAATATTAAACCGGTCAACAGTGCCCTGTTCTATGAAGTCCTCCTCAAGACTGCCTCGACCAACCTGATTCACCCAATCTACGTGCAAGTTAAAGTCCCCCATGGTAACTGCTGTTCCATTCTGACATGCCTCAGATATTTCTCTGTTTATTGCTTGTCTCACTACAGTTATTATTCGGTAGCCGATAGACAACTTTCATCAGTAATTTTTTTCCTTTTGGTATTCCTAATCTCTACCCAGATGGTTTCAACATTCTGCTCCTTTGACTTCCCTTGTCAGCCATGGTTGTACTATTTTACCATTTGAATATTTCTTTGTTTTTGGAATACATCTATCCTGCACCTTCCTCATTTTTCCCAGAAACTCATACCATTTTTGCTCTGCTGTCACCCCTGCGAGCATCTCCTTCCAAATTACTTTTGCCAATTCCTTTCTCATACCACTGTAATCTCCTTTATTCCACTGAAATACTGCTACGTCAGACTTTCATTTCTCCCTATCAAATTTCAAGTTGAACTCAATCATATTATAATCACTGCCTCATAAGCGTTCTTTTACCTTAAGCTCCCTAATCACCTCCAGTTCATTACGTAACACCCAATCCACTGTAACTTGTGGACCAAATCTTTACTACTGTTTGGGGTCTGTACATAACTCCATCTGGGTCTTTATATCCTTGCAGTTCTTTAGCTCTATCGACAACGATTCAACACCTTCTGACCCTATGTCACCTCTTTCTAATGATTTAATTTCATTTTTTACCAACAGAGCAACACTGACCCCTCTGCCTTTTTGCCTGTCCTTTTGATACAATGTGTATCCTGGGACATTAATCTCCCAGCTATAATCTTCTTTCAGCCATGATTCAGTGATGCTAAGAACATCATACCTGCCAAACTGCAACTGTGCTGCAAGTTCATCTACCTTATTCCGTATACTGCATGCATTCAAATATGACACCTTCAGACCTGCATTCACCCTTTTCAATTTTGTCCGCCTTTTACGTTGCATCTCATCCTGTTAACTGCAAATTTGCCCTATCGTCAGCCTCTCCTTGCTACAAGACTCACTGCACAGGTGTTAGAAGAGATTGTACAGTAGTTCAAGTTCATTGTCATTCAACCTGACATATGTAAACTGCCAAACAAAACGTTCCTCTGGTCCAAGGTGCACATCATACCCATGACAGACAGACACACACACAAAGTACGTTGCCACAGATAAATTAAGAAATAATAAGGTGCATTTATGATACAATTACAATGCTAAGTGCTGCAGGTAATCACAGAACTGGCAGTGGCAGGGTAGCAACCTTTGGATTACTGCCAGTACCACACGCCAGTGACAGTAATGATCGGGTGACTTGGCAGACAAATATGTGGCTGAGGATCTGGTGCAGGGGGAGTCAGGGTTTCACACTTCTGGTTTATGGGGATCTCTGCTGGGGAAGGTAGAACCCGTAAAAAGGGACGGGCTACACTTGAACCCAAGGGGGACCAATATCCTTGCAGGTAGGTTTGCTAGAGCTACAGGGGAGGGTTGGCAGGGATGGGAACTGGAGTGATAGCCCTGAAGATGGGGCAGTGTGTTGTGAGACTGTCAGGAAGGACAGAGAGATGATAGGGCAAAATTGCAGTCAGTGAGATGAATTAGAGTGTAACAGAGGGACAAAATTGAAAAGGGTGATGAATACAGGACTGAAGGTGTTACATTTGAATACATGTAGTACATGGAATAAGGTAGATGATCTTGTAGTTCAGTTAGAAATTGGCATGACTTATGTTCTCACTTTCTGGGACTCTTCACATCATGTTCTCAATATTTATTGCTTCTATATTTATTGTTACTATTATTTATTTCTGTTTGTGTTTGCAGTTTGTTGCCCTTTGCACAAATGTGGAAGTCTGAATTGATGTGGCCTTTCACCATTTTATTATGCACTTACTGAGTATGCCCACAAGAAAATGAATCCCGGGTTTCTACGGTGAAATCTGTTTCGAAGTTTGAACACACCCTTGAATACAATGGCACAGGTGAAGAGTGGATGGAGAGTTGTTCATCTTTCTACTCCAGTCCATTTGCACCAGATAACACTGTTGCTGACATAAGCAGACATCAGGGGCAGCACAGCAGTGTACAGTTAGCACACTGCCTTACGGCACCCGCGATCACCGATCGGGGTTTGATTTCCTTCCACATTCCAAACACGTAGTCAGCTACTGCCCAAGTGTAGCGACACAAAGCAACTGCCCAGCACAATACTCATTGATCTGAGATGATGCAAATGACTCATCTCACAGTATGTTTCAAAGTTCATCTGACCAATGAAGTTAACCTTTACATCACTGGAATTGTTGACACACTGGGAGGAGGATTTACATATCAGATCTAAACACTACCACCTCTTGCTCATCGTACTTACACAAACTATAACTCTCTTCAACACAGGCCGGACTGAGACAGGGTGTCTGATTGGTGTAGAGATAAACACAGGCCGGACTGAGACAGGGTGAATGATTGGTGTAGAGATAAACACAGGCCGGACTGAGACAGGGTGAATGATTGATGTAGAGATAAACACAGGCCGGACTGAGACAGGGTGTCTGATGGGTGTAGAGATAAACACAGGCCGGACTGAGACAGGGTGAATGATTGATGTAGAGATAAACACAGGCCGGACTGAGACAGGGTGAATGATTGATGTAGAGATAAACACAGGCCGGACTGAGACAGGGTGAATGATTGGTGTAGAGATAAACACAGGCCGGACTGAGACAGGGTGAAGGATTGATGTAGAGATAAACACAGGCTGGACTGAGACAGGGTGTCTGATTGGTGTAGAGATAAACACAGGCCGGACTGAGACAGGGTGAATGATCGATGTAGAGATAAACACAGGCCGGACTGAGACAGGGTGAATGATTGATGGAGAGATAAACACAGGCCGGACTGAGACAGGGTGAATGATTGATGTAGAGATAAACACAGGCCAGACTGAGACAGGGTGAAGGATTGATGTGGAGAGAAACACAGGCCAGACTGAGACAGGGTGAATGATTGATGTAGAGATAAACACAGGCCGGACTGAGACAGGGTGACGGATTGGTGCAGAGATAAACACAGGCCGGACTGAGACAGGATGTCAGATTGGTGTGGAGATAAACACAGGCCGGACTGAGACAGGGTGAATGATTGGTGTAGAGATAAACACAGGCCAGACTGAGACAGGGTGTCTGATTGGTGTAGAGATAAACACAGGCCGGACTGAGACAGGGTGAATGATCGATGTAGAGATAAACACAGGCCGGACTGAGACAGGGTGAATGATTGATGGAGAGATAAACACAGGCCGGACTGAGACAGGGTGAATGATTGATGTAGAGATAAACACAGGCCAGACTGAGACAGGGTGAAGGATTGATGTAGAGATAAACACAGGCCGGACTGAGACAGGGTGAATGATTGATGTAGAGATAAACACAGGCCGGACTGAGACAGGGTGTCTGATTGGTGAAGAGGTAAACACAGTCCGGACTGAGACAGGGTGAATGATTGATGTAGAGATAAACACAGGCCGGACTGAGACAGGGTGAAGGATTGGTGTAGAGATAAACACAGGCCGGACTGAGACAGGGTGAATGATTGGTGTAGAGATAAACACAGGCCGGACTGAGACAGGGTGAATGATTGATGTAGAGATAAACACAGGCCGGACTGAGACAGGGTGAATGATTGATGTAGAGATAAACACAGGCCGGACTGAGACAGGGTGTCTGATTGGTGAAGAGGTAAACACAGTCCGGACTGAGACAGGGTGAATGATTGATGTAGAAATAAACACAGGCCGGACTGAGACAGGGTGAAGGATTGGTGTAGAGATAAACACAGGCCGGACTGAGACAGGGTGAATGATTGATGTAGAGATAAACACAGGCCGGACTGAGACAGGGTGAATGATTGATGTAGAGATAAACACAGGCCGGACTGAGACAGGGTGAAGGATCGACGTAGAGATAAACACAGGCCGGACTGAGACAGGGTGAATGATCGATGTAGAGATAAACACACGCCGGACTGAGACAGGGTGAATGATTGATGTAGAGATAAACACAGGCCGGACTGAGACAGGGTGAATGATTGATGTAGAGATAAACACAGGCCGGACTGAGACAGGGTGAATGATTGATGTAGAGATAAACACAGGCCAGACTGAGACAGGGTGTCTGATTGGTGTAGAGATAAACACAGGCCGGACTGAGACAGGGTGAATGATTGATGTAGAGATAAACACAGGCCGGACTGAGACAGGGTGAATGATTGGTGTAGAGATAATCACAGGCCGGATTGAGACAGGGTGAATGATTGATGTAGAGATAAACACAGGCCGGACTGAGACAGGGTGTCTGATTGGTGTAGAGATAAACACAGGCCGGACTGAGACTGGGTGAATGATTGGTGTAGAGATAAACACAGGCCGGATTGAGACAGGGTGAATGATTGATGTAGAGATAAACACAGGCCGGACTGAGACAGGGTGAATGATTGATGTAGAGATAAACACAGGCCGGACTGAGACAGGGTGAATGATTGATGTAGAGATAAACACAGGCCGGACTGAGACAGGGTGAATGATTGATGTAGAGATAAACACAGGCCGGACTGAGACAGGGTGAATGATTGGTGTAGAGATAAACACAGGCCGGACTGAGACAGGGTGAATGATTGATGTAGAGATAAACACAGGCCGGACTGAGACATGGTGAATGATTGATGTAGAGATAAACACAGGCCGGACTGAGACAGGGTGTCTGATTGGTGAAGAGGTAAACACAGTCCGGACTGAGACAGGGTGAATGATTGATGTAGAGATAAACACAGGCCGGACTGAGACAGGGTGAAGGATTGGTGTAGAGATAAACACAGGCCGGACTGAGACAGGGTGTCTGATTGGTGAAGAGGTAAACACAGTCCGGACTGAGACAGGGTGAATGATTGATGTAGAGATAAACACAGGCCGGACTGAGACAGGGTGAAGGATTGGTGTAGAGATAAACACAGGCCGGACTGAGACAGGGTGAATGATTGGTGTAGAGATAAACACAGGCCGGACTGAGACAGGGTGAATGATTGATGTAGAGATAAACACAGGCCGGACTGAGACAGGGTGAATGATTGATGTAGAGATAAACACAGGCCGGACTGAGACAGGGTGAATGATTGATGTAGAGATAAACACAGTCCGGACTGAGACAGGGTGAATGATTGATGTAGAGATAAACACAGGCCGGACTGAGACAGGGTGAAGGATTGGTGTAGAGATAAACACAGGCCGGACTGAGACAGGGTGAATGATTGATGTAGAGATAAACACAGGCCGGACTGAGACAGGGTGAATGATTGATGTAGAGATAAACACAGGCCGGACTGAGACAGGGTGAAGGATCGACGTAGAGATAAACACAGGCCGGACTGAGACAGGGTGAATGATCGATGTAGAGATAAACACAGGCCGGACTGAGACAGGGTGAATGATTGATGTAGAGATAAACACAGGCCGGACTGAGACAGGGTGAATGATTGATGTAGAGATAAACACAGGCCGGACTGAGACAGGGTGAATGATTGATGTAGAGATAAACACAGGCCGGACTGAGACAGGGTGAAGGATTGGTGTAGAGATAAACACAGGCCGGACTGAGACAGGGTGAATGATTGATGTAGAGATAAACACAGGCCGGACTGAGACAGGGTGAATGATTGATGTAGAGATAAACACAGGCCGGACTGAGACAGGGTGAAGGATCGACGTAGAGATAAACACAGGCCGGACTGAGACAGGGTGAATGATCGATGTAGAGATAAACACAGGCCGGACTGAGACAGGGTGAATGATTGATGTAGAGATAAACACAGGCCGGACTGAGACAGGGTGAATGATTGATGTAGAGATAAACACAGGCCGGACTGAGACAGGGTGAATGATTGATGTAGAGATAAACACAGGCCGGACTGAGACAGGGTGTCTGATTGGTGTAGAGATAAACACAGGCCGGACTGAGACAGTGAGACAGGGTGAATGATTGATGTAGAGATAAACACAGGCCGGACTGAGACAGGGTGTCTGATTGGTGTAGAGATAAACACAGGCCGGACTGAGACAGGGTGAATGATTGGTGTAGAGATAAACACAGGCCGGATTGAGACAGGGTGAATGTTTGATGTAGAGATAAACACAGGCCGGACTGAGACAGGGTGAATGATTGATGTAGAGATAAACACAGGCCGGACTGAGACAGGGTGAATGATTGATGTAGAGATAAACACAGGCCGGACTGAGACAGGGTGAATGATTGATGTAGAGATAAACACAGGCCGGACTGAGACAGGGTGAATGATTGATGTAGAGATAAACACAGGCCGGACTGAGACAGGGTGTCTGATTGGTGTAGAGATAAACACAGGCCGGACTGAGACAGGGTGAATGATTGATGTAGAGATAAACACAGGCCGGACTGAGACAGGGTGAATGATTGATGTAGAGATAAACACAGGCCGGACTGAGACAGGGTGTCTGATTGGTGTAGAGATAAACACAGGCCGGACTGAGACAGGGTGAATGATTGATGTAGAGATAAACACAGGCCGGACTGAGACAGGGTGAATGATTGGTGTAGAGATAAACACAGGCCGGATTGAGACAGGGTGAATGATTGATGTAGAGATGAACACAGGCCGGACTGAGACAGGGTTTCTGATTGGTGTAGAGATAAACACAGGCCGGACTGAGACAGGGTGAATGATTGGTGTAGAGATAAACACAGGCCGGACTGAGACAGGGTGAATGATTGGTGTAGAGATAAACACAGGCCGGACTGAGACAGGGTGAATGATTGGTGTAGAGATAAACACAGGCCGGACTGAGACAGGGTGAATGATTGATGTAGAGATAAACACAGGCCGGACTGAGACAGGGTGTCTGATTGGTGTAGAGATAAACACAGGCCGGAGTGAGACAGGGTGAATGATTGGTGTAGAGATAAACACAGGCCGGACTGAGACAGGGTGAATGATTGGTGTAGAGATAAACACAGGCCAGACTGAGACAGGGTGTCTGATTGGTGTAGAGATAAACACAGGCCGGACTGAGACAGGGTGAATGATTGATGTAGAGATAAACACAGGCCGGACTGAGACAGGGTGAATGATTGGTGTAGAGATAAACACAGGCCGGATTGAGACAGGGTGAATGATTGATGTAGAGATAAACACAGGCCGGACTGAGACAGGGTGAATGATTGATGTAGAGATAAACACAGGCCGGACTGAGACAGGGTGTCTGATTGGTGTAGAGATAAACACAGGCTGGACTGAGACAGGGTGTCTGATTGGTGTAGAGATAAACACAGGCCGGACTGAGACAGGGTGAATGATTGGTGTAGAGATAAACACAGGCCGGACTGAGACAGGGTGAATGATTGATGTAGCGATAAACACAGGCCGGACTGAGACAGGGTGAATGATTGCTGTAGAGATAAACACAGGCCGGACTGAGACAGGGTGTCTGATTGGTGTAGAGATAAACACAGGCTGGATTGAGACAGGGTGAATGATTGGTGTAGAGATAAACACAGGCCGGACTGAGACAGGGTGTCTGATTGGTGTGGAGATAAACACAGGCCGGACTGAGACAGGGTGTCTGATTGGTGTGGAGACAAACACAGGCCAGACTGAGACAGGGTGACAGATTGGTGTGGAGATAAACACAGGCCAGACTGAGACAGTGTGACGGATTGGTGTGGAGATAAACACAGGCCAGACTGAGACAGGGTGACAGATTGGTGTGGAGACAAACACAGGCCAGACTGAGACAGGGTGTCTGATTGGTGTGGAGATAAACACAGGCCAGACTGAGACAGGGTGACAGATTGGTGTGGAGATAAACACAGGCCAGACTGAGACAGGGTGACAGATTGGTGTGGAGATAAACACAGGCCAGACTGAGGCAGGGTGACAGATTGGTGTGGAGATGAACACAGGCCAGACTGAGACAGGGTGACGGATTGGTGTGGAGATACCCATTAAGTTCATCTGCCATTTCTTTGCCCCCTTTTACTACCTCACCAGCATCATTTTCCAGTAGTCCAATATCAACTCTCATTTCCCTTTTACTCTTATATAATTGAAACAACTTAATCAGGGCATTGAGTATAGGATCTGGGACATTACATTCTGCTGTAGACATTGCTGGTGAGGCAGAATTCGGAATATTGTGTACAGTTTTGGTCACTCTCTTATTGGCTAAATTGGAAAAGGTATAAAAAAAAGTTATGAGGGTGTTGCCAGGACAGGAAGGCCATAGTTACAGGAAGAGATTGACCAGACTAGATCTTCATTCCTAGTCTTTAAATTATGAGAGGCATCGATAAAATGGACGATAATATTCTTTTCCCAGGATAGGAGAGACAAAATCTAGGGATCGTAGATTTAGGGCGAGAGGGGAAGGATTTAAGAAGAGTCTGAGAGTCAACTTTTGGATGTTGAGGATATGTGACAGGCTGCCAGATGAAGTAGTTAGAAACACAGAAAACCTACAGCACAATACAGGTCCTTTGGCCCACAAAGCTGTGCCGAATATGTCCTTACCTTAGAAATTACCTAGGGTTACCCATAACGCTCTATTTTTCTAAGCTCCATGTTTCTTTTCTTCTTGACTAGATTTTCAACAGCCTTTGTGCACCATGGTTCCTGTACCCTACCATCCTTTCCCTGTCTCATTGGAACATACCTATGCAGAACTCCACACAAATATCCCCTGAACATTCGCCACATTTCTGCTGTACATTTCCCG
The DNA here is from genome assembly GCF_963921235.1 of Mobula hypostoma. NCBI lineage: Eukaryota > Metazoa > Chordata > Chondrichthyes > Myliobatiformes > Myliobatidae > Mobula > Mobula hypostoma. Next base: position 2,502,936 of record NC_086099.1, read on the forward strand.
AGAACATCTGTCCCCAATTTATGCTTCCAAGTTCCTGCCTGATGGCTTCATATTTCCCCTTACTCCAATTAAATGCTTTCCCAACTTATCTGTTCCTATCCCTCTCCAATGCTATGGGAAAGGAGATAGAATTGTGATTACTATCTCCAAAATGCTCTCCCACTGAGAGACCTGACACCTGACCAGGTTCATCTCCCGATACCAGATCAAGTACAGCCTCTCCTCTTGTAGGCTTATCTACATATTGTGTCAGGAAACCTTCATGAACACACCTAACAAACTCCACCCCATCTAAACCCCTTGCACTAGGGAGATACCAATTAATATTTGGGAAATTAAAATCTCCCACCATGACAACCCTGTTATTATTACACCTTTCCAGAATCTGTCTCCGTATCTGCTCCCCGATGTCCCTGTTACTATTGGATGGTCCATAAAAAACACCTAGTAGAGTTATTGACCCCTTCCTGTTTTTAACTTCCACCCACAGAGACTCTGTAGACAACCCCTCCATGACTTCCTCATTTTCTGCAGCCGTGATCTCCCCAGTCGCCTTAGCAAACCTCCCCACCAGGATATTGGTCCCCCTTGGATTCAAGTGCAACCCGTCCTTTTTGTTCAGGTCACACCCGCCCCAAAAGAGGTCCCAATGATCCAGAAATCTGAATCCCTGCCCCCTGCTCCAATCCCTCAGCCGCACATTTATCCTCCACCTCATTCTATTCCTATTCTCACTGTCACGTGGCACAGGCAGTAATCCCGAGATTACTACCTCTGAGGTCCTGCTTCTCAACTTCCTTCCTAACTCCCTGTAGTCTGTTTTCAGGATCTCCTCCCTTTTCCTACTTATGTTGTTGGTACCAATATGTACCACGACCTCTGGATGTTCTCCCTCCCACTTCAGGGTATCGTGGCTGTGATCAGAAACATCCCAGACCCTGGCACCTGGGAGGCAAACTACCATCCGAGTTTCTTTCCTGCGTCCACAGAATTACCTGTCTGACACCCTAACTATAGAGTCCCCTATCACTGCTGCCTTCCTCTTCCTTTCCCTACCCTTCTGAGCCACAGGGCCAGACTCTGTGCCAGAGACATGGCCACTGTTGCTTCCCCCAGGGAGGCTGTCCCCCCCCAACAGTACTCAAACAGGAGTACTTATTGTTAAGGGGGACAGCCACAGGGGTACTCTCTAGTATCTGACCCCTGCTCTTCCCTCTCCTGACTGTGACCCGCATGTCTGTCTCCCATGGCCCCGGTGTGACCACCTGCCTGTAGCTCCTCTCTGTCACCTCCTCACTCTCCCTGACCAGACAAAGGTCATCGAGCTGCATCTCCAGTTCCCTAACTCGGTCCCTTAGGAACTGCAGCTCGACACACCGGGTGCAGATGTGGCCGTCTGGGAGGCTGGGAGTGTCCCGGACTTCTGACATCTGACAACCAGTACAGAACACTGGCCTCACAGACATACTTCCTATATCTATTCCTCACAGGTAACTTACCTCGCCTCGACCCATTATCGCCGAAGCCTGAAAGAGCCAAAGCCCTCCACTCTGATGCAGTAGGCACACGTGAATCATTTAGGAAGCACTTGGATAGGTTCATGGAGGGGCGGAGCAGAATTTGGGAAACTTGGACCAGCTGGGCACTGTGGTCAGCATGGACTCACAGCGCAGAACAGCCTGTGTCCAGGCTGTATTGCTCTGACGCTATCTGCAAAACACCGATTAGGCCACACTTGGAGAATGGCATGCACTTCCAGTCACTCCACAATGGGAAGGATGAGACTGGACAGGAGAGAGAGAGTCACCTGCGTGTTAGCTAGATTGGAGGGTTTTAAGTTATGGTGAGAGATTGGATAGACTGGGTTTGTTTTCACTGGAGTGACGGAGTCTAAGAGAGGACCTGACAGAGGTACATGAGATAGCTAGACTATCTTTTCACAAGGTTTAGGTTTAAGGAGAGAGGAAGGAGTTTTAAAAGAGGTTTTGAGGAATAAATTTTGTTTTTTCACAGAAGCACACTGCCAGCAGAGACGGTACAATCAGAAAGAAAGTCGGTATGTTTAAGAGGCACTTAAGTATCTGTCTAAGGATGTGGTCCCTAATGTAGACGAATGGGACGAATATAGATGAGCAGAAAGGTGCGGAGAAATGTCTGATTCTGTGTTGTACAACTATGACAAAACACTGAGGAATGTATCAACTGCAGAGAGAGAAATAGAGCTAAGGCCAATAACCTTTCCCAAATTATAGTTAAAAATGCAGCAAACATGCTTGTACAGGCTTAGGACAGAAAATCAGGTAGGCTGTCTACACTACAATCACAAGCATGCCTCAGATGGAGTACTGTGTACGGTTCTGACTCTCACACTTCGGCAAGCAACTGAGGCTCCAGGAGTGACCTACAAGGGACGTTGCCAGATCAGGATAGAGACAAGAAAAACTGACCAGGCTGGGCTTACCTTTATTGGGTAAACTTAATTGAGATGTAGAAGGGGCCAGGACTGGGTAAAAGGAAAACCGTCCTTTCAAAGAGGTCAACAGCTAGAGGACAGAGTTCAAAGTTCAAAGTAAGTTTTATTATCAAAATACAGATATGTCACCATATATAACCCTAAGATTAATTTTCCTGTGGGCATACTCAGCAAATCTATAAGAAAATAATAACCATAACAGGATCAATGAAAGATCAACCAGAGTGCAGAAGACAACAAACTGCAATGCAAATATAAACAATAACGATAATGAGAACATGAGATAATGTGCGAAAGAGCCCTTAAAGTGAGATCACTGGTTGTGGGAACATTTCAGTGATGGGGCAAGTGAGTGTAGTTATCCCCTTTGTCCAAGAGCCTGATGTTTGAGGAGCAATAACAGTTCTTGAACCTGGTGGTGCAGGTCCTGAGGCTCTTGTACCTCCAACCTGATGGCGGCAAGAAGGGGGCATGGTGTGGTTAACGTTTCATGTTCCATGGTGTGGTTAACACTTCATGTTCCATGGTGTGGTTAACGTTTCATGTTCCATGGTGTGGTTAACACTTCATGTTCCATGGTGTGGTTAACGTTTCATGTTCCATGGTGTGGTCAACACTTCATGTTCCATGGTGTGGTTAACGTTTCATGTTCCATGGTGTGGTTAACGTTTCATGTTCCATGGTGTGGTCAACACTTCACGTTCCATGGTGTGGCTAACGTTTCATGTTCCATGGTGTGGTTAACACTTCATGTTTCATGGTGTGGTTAACGTTTCATGTTCCATGGTGTGGTTAACACTTCATGTTCCATGGTGTGGTTAACGTTTCATGTTCCATGGTGTGGTTAACACTTCATGTTCCATGGTGTGGTTAACGTTTCACGTTCCATGGTGTGGTTAACACTTCATGTTCCATGGTGTGGTTAACGTTTCATGTTCCATGGTGTGGTTAACGTTTCACGTTCCATGGTGTGGTTAACACTTCACGTTCCATGGTGTGATTAACGTTTCATGTTCCATGGTGTGGTTAACGTTTCATGTTCCATGGTGTGGTTAACGTTTCACGTTCCATGGTGTGGTTAACACTTCATGTTCCATGGTGTGATTAACGTTTCATGTTCCATGGTGTGGTTAACGTTTCATGTTCCATGGTGTGGTTAACGCTTCATGTTCCATGGTGTGGTTAACGTTTCATGTTTCATGGTGTGGTTAACATTTCACATAGATGTGCTCAATGGTTGGGAGGGTTTCACCCGTGATGTAACGTTTCACGTTTCATGGTGTGGTTAACACTTCATGTTCCATGGTGTTGTTAATGTTTCATGTTTCATGGTGTGGTTAACACTTCATGTTCCATGGTGTGGTTAACACTTAATGTTCCATGGTGTGGTTAACGTTTTATGTTCCATGGTGTTGTTAATGTTTCATGGTGTGGTTAACATTTCACATAGGTGTGCTCAATGGTTGGGAGGGTTTCACCCGTGATGTACTGAGCCAAATCCACTACCTTTTGAATAATTTTCCATTCAAAGGAATTGGTGTTTCCATACCAGGCTGTGATGCAGCCAGTCAATACACTCTCTACTGCACATCTATAGAAGTTTAATTCTCTACAGTCTTGCGGTTTATAGATTGTGGAAAAAACATTTCACTCAGTGGACCGGGGACCTGGAATTCATCCAGTCACTTCTGTGCCTAGCATCAGTGTATGGACATACAGTACAATAAATCTACAGAAAATATACAAGCTATCTTACATTTATATTTATATAGTTATTGTCTTCTTTATCTTATTGTGTGTTTTTGTGTTGTAGTGGATCCAGAGTAGCAATTATTTTGTTCTCCTTTACAAGAAAATGACATTAAACAACCTTGAGAATTGAACAGCCTGACAGCATGGACTCATAAACCCTCACAACTCGAAAGGTACTTGGTTGAGTGCCTGTAAATCTGTAACGTTCAGGTGTATAGAAGAGTGACGGGAAAGGTAGCCACTATGACTATGAATGTTGCTCTCCTATGCCATACATTTTTTCTATTAATTCTATAAAGTTGAATTGATTAGACCAGCCCATTTATTAAAGGGAATATCAGGTTTAAAGGGCCTTTGGACTATTGCTAATTTCCTCACTTTTTCCACCAGTTTATCGGTGAGACTGATGGCAGAGGAACCGTGTGGCCTCAGTTGTAGCACAGACGAGGCATCGTGCCATAGGGCCGCCTGTTGCAGCCGCCCAGGAGGTGGCGCAGCCTGGCATCCATGTTGGATCGGGGGCAGGTAGCTCCCATCGGAGCTGTCTTCCAGTGTTTGTACGGAGGAAGACAAGCTGGATGGAGTTCGTACAGAGGAAGACAAGCCGGATGGTGTTTGGAGGAAGACAAGATGGATGGTGTTTGGAGGAAGACAAGATGGATGGTGTTTGGAGGAAGACAAGCTGGATGGAGTTCGTACGGAGGAAGACAAGCCGGATGGTGTTTGGAGGAAGACAAGATGGATGGTGTTTGGAGGAAGACAAGATGGATGGTGTTTGGAGGAAGACAAGATGGATGGTGTTTGGAGGAAGATAAGATGGATGGAGTTCGTACGGAGGAAGACAAGCTGGATGGTGTTTGGAGGAAGACAAGGTGGATGGTGTTTGGAGGAAGACAAGGTGGATGGTGTTTGGAGGAAGACAAGATGGATGGTGTTTGGAGGAAGACAAGATGGATGGAGTTCGTACGGAGGAAGACACGCTGGATGGTGTTTGGAGGAAGACAAGGTGGATGGTGTTTGGAGGAAGACGATGGATGGTGTTTGGAGGAAGACAAGATGGATGGTGTTTGGAGGAAGACAAGATGGATGGTGTTTGGAGGAAGACGATGGATGGTGTTTGTACGGAGAAAGACAAGATGGATGGCGTTCGTACGGAGGAAGACAAGCTGGATTGTGCTTGTGCGCACTACTGCGGGCTTATTCTTGACGACAACATCCATCTACAGAACACCTCACTCAGGGGCAGACTGCAGTACGTTAAGTTTGCGAGACTGTATATTTACCACCTTCTTATATGTGTTATATATGCCTTATGCTGTGTATGACTATTGCTACTGTGTTTTGCATCTTGGCTCTGAAGAAACACTGTTTCATTTGGTGGTATTCATGGGCATTCATGAATGCTTGAATGATAATTAAACTTGAACTTTAGAGGAGAGAACAGTTTGTGTCTCAGGTCCAGAAGCAGATAGAAGAACTTTCCCTGATTCTGGAGGAAGGTAATTGATCCAAAACCAAACCTCTAGCATTCATTTTTCATTTCGGTTTCCACTGTTGTGTGTGTTTTCACACTGTTTAATACATTTAACATAACAGTATTACAAGTGATGTTGGTGGACTGCAGTAGCCGTAAGAGAGTCAAATAAAATCAGAGTTAAAGATTGCTTACCATCTTCATTCCTGTGAGAAAGGGCTCTGAGGTAGAGTTGGCAGCACCTGCAGAAGGGGGCGTCGGTGGCACCTTCTCACGAATCCCAAATGTTGTAAAGAGACAGGCAATCACTGCTGGTACTATGTAGACTCCCAGCTGCAAAGGAAGACATTGGGAAATTTCTCACCTGGAACATGACTGCATGCACTCCAAATTAAAATGTTCAAGGGAGTAACTATCTGAATGTCCTTACCAGCATGGGCATTGAAGATGGTTCGTTCATCAATAGAGGAGAAAGGATGTTGGCAAACAGAATACCCAACGGATTGGCTAGATTGTCGGGAAGAAACCAAATTGCCAAATAATTGTACAAGATAGTTACCACCTCAAGTCAATTTATTCTTCATTATTAGCAGAAAGTTTATATTTGGAGATTTTATCCACTAAATCAAGCATTAATCTAACTAAATCAATGACTTATTCCCATGAAAGAGAAAGAAAAGCCACTTAAAAGGTAAATTATTCATTTAAAAACAGTTCTTGTGGAATACATTTACATAGAAGCACCATTCAGTGCGAGACGTTGCTAATACTCACTCAGGAATCACAAGCTCTCAGTCTCACACTGCTTAAGGTCAGCAGGAAACTCCATTTACTTTATGCAGTTGTGGTTCTGACCAAAGATTCGAGAAAGCCAACCTTTGGTCAGAACCATGACTGCAAAGATTAGGGCTCCACAGTAGTATAACTGTTAGCGCAACCTATTATAGGTCAGGGTGTTGAAGTTCAGAATTGATGTCATTCAATTCTGAGTTCAATTTGTGGAATTTAAGGTGGAGACTGATAGGTTCTTGACTGGACATGGCATCAAAGGTTACAGGGAGAAAGCTGGGGAGGGGAGAAAGGATCAGAATGATTGAATGGCGGAGCAGACTCGATGGGCAAAATGGCCTAATTCTGCTCCTATGTCTTATGGTCTTCTGCAAGGAGTCTGTACGTCCTCCCCTGGAATGTCTGGGTTTTCTTCCAGTGTCGAGCTTGCTCCACACTCCAAAGGCTAGTAGGTTAATGGGTCATTATCACTTGCCCTGTGATGAGGCTGGGGTTAAATTAGGGGTTGCTGGCAGCTCGGCTTGAAGGGCCAGAAGGACCTGTTCTCTAAATAAAAACAGCAACATTAGGGGTCAAATTCCACTCGAAGGCTGAAAGCAAGGAAAAAGTTGGAGAAGCTGGCTGGCAAGGCAAGTTTGTAATTTTTACTCCCCTGGTACCATTAGAAAATGCTCAGACATAATCACTGGGTTTTCAAAGCTTTGACAACCTCCTTGCTCTCAGTCACCCCAATAAAACCAAGGATCAGAGGGGCTATTATCACACACTAATGGAACCGGAAGCTGTTTGGCTAATCATTGCCCTCAGTGGAATATAGAATGGGAACCACCAGTGTGTTTTTTATTTATTGAAAGCTGGATTGGTGTTCAACTCCACCAGACTTGGCTGTGGGAGGAGGACAGCTAGCAATGGTGTGAGCAACCCCATCCCATAAAAACCCAAAACTAGAGGGAAAACCAGCAGAAGCTCCAAAGACGTCATCCCTGGGAAAGGAAAGGTACACCAAGAAAATAGGCTACACCTGGAGATAACTTGACAGACTGGCCCATGACACAGGATTCTGGCGAACCGCTGTCAGCGGCCTATGCCCCAGTAGAGGAGGTGGGCTTAAGTCAGTATTCATTTTAATGCAAGCTACTCACCCATCGATGAAATCATGTTTGCTGTAGCTCTCTGTTGCTCTGGAAACCAAAGAGCTGCCAGCTTTGTTGGAGCAAAAAGGACGAGAGGCTGTGCAAATGCTCCGAAAGTCTGACCGAGCAACAAGAGTGGAAATTTCCAGCTGTCTTTGGGTACGAAGAACGCAACGCTCAGCAACTGCACTACGCAGCCAGTCAGGTTCAGCCAAGAGCTCAGGATCAACTGCAGGGCAGAAGATGAGAAACGATTATTCAGGTTCACCTACTGTCTTTACGTCCATATACAGTGGATTCTGGTTAATTGGGCCATCGGTTAATCGGGGCAGCTGCTTATTTGAGACAACTCTGAAAGAACAAAAACTAAAACAAGGAAATCGCTGGGATTCCCTTTGTTTATTTGGGACACTCTGTTGCTTAGTTGGGACAGAAGATTGTTGCTGAACAGTTTCTAAGTAGCGTCAGTAACGTACAGTTGTGTGGCCATAAGGCATTACACCGTGCTTAGCGCGAGCAATTTTTGAACAGCATCCATTGTGTGTCTCTGTGTTCAAAAAGCAGCGATTTTTGTCACCGATCATTGGCGAGAGAGAAACAATAAGACAATTCAGAGCTGTTTTGCTCATCGTGGTTCAACCATTATACAAAGTAGTGTTATATTTGTTCTGTGCTTCATTTAAATACATAATTTGTTACTTAAACTACTGTTTAACTGTTTTTAAAATACCTTTTCAACTATTTCCATTAAACTTCAGCTAATTGAGGCAGCTAGTTAATTAGGCCAAAATGTACTGGACCTGATATGTCCCACTTAACCAGAATCCAATATATATTGGAAAACTTCTTCAGCAAATTGAATGAAATCTGATATCTGTATTGGTGTTAGTATTTTTTAAGTTAACTCGGTCATGTTGACTCTGTGGAAAGGTGCTACTGTGAATTTTATGGTTATACAGAAGTACAATCATGTTGATGACTCTGTGGAAAGATGCTACTAGAAATTTTATAGTCAGAGAGAATTAACAGGCCCTTCTGCCCATCTAGTCCATATGGAAACAACGTAAACTGCCTACTCCCATGGAACTGCACCCAGACCAAAGCCCTCCATACCTCCAGCATCCATGTACCTATCCAAACTTCACTTAAATGTTGAAATCGAGTTTGCATGTATCACATGCTGGCAGTTTGTTTCACACTCTTACAACAAGCTGAGTGAAGATGTTTCCCCTCATGTTCCCCTTAAACTTTTCACCTTTCACCCTTAACTCGTGACCTCCAGTTGTCGTCCCACCCAACCTCAGAAGGAAAAAGCCTGCTTGCATTTGCCCTACTTTACCTCTCATAATTTTGTAAACCTTTGTCAAACCTCCTTTCAATATTCTACAATCTAGGGAATAAAGTCCTAACTTACTCAATCTTTCCCTTTAACTCAGGTCCCCCAGTCCCGGCAACATCCTTGTAAATTTTCTCTGTACTCTTTCAAACTTACTTGCATCTTTCCTGTAGGTAGGTGACCAAAACTGTACAGAATATTCCAAAATAGGCCTCAACAACATCTTATACAACTTCAACATAACATTCCTGCAAGTCTGCGCAGGCGTGTGACATCAGCCAGTAGAGTGGGAAAAGCTAAAAAAAAAAGGCAAGGAATCTTCAGCGGTTTTAGATTCGAAGCAAGAAGGCTGCGAGTGGAAGGGCTAAGGATTTCCGGAGAGAAGGCATTTTACTACTCGGGGTAAAGAGAGGCAAGACTGCGTGAGCGTGTGATGTCAACCAGTAGAGTGGGATAAGCTCAAAAAGAAGACTGCCATAGCCAGCGAGCAGTGGAGTGAGAGGGTAGCAGAGTGAATGGGCTTTGGCTCAACAGCCTTAGGCAGTAATAGGACGAGGCGAGGTAGGTTTACCTGTGTTAATTGTGGAAAGGAAGTATGTGCGTGAGGCCGGTGTTCTGTGTTTGGTGTCCGATGTGGGAAGTCCCGCAGTCTCCCAGCCTCCCGGATGGCCATATCTGCACCCGGTGCGTCGAGCTGCAGCTCCTAAGGGACCGAGTTAGGGAACTGGAGATGCAGCTCGATGACCTTCGTCTGGTCAGGGAGAGTGAGGAGGTGATAGAAAGGAATTATAGGCAGGTGGTCACACCAGGGCCACGGGAGACAGACAAGTGGGTAACAGTCAGGGAAGGGAAGGGGAAGAGTCAGGTACTAGAGAGTACCCCTGCACAATAAGTACTCCTGTCTGAGTACTGTTGGGAGGGATGGCTTACCTGGGGGAAGCAACAGTGGCCGCACCTCTGGCACAGAGTCTGGCCCTGTGGCTCAGAAGGGTAGGGAAAGGAAGAGGATGGCAGTAGTGACAGGGGACTCGATAGTTCAGGGGTCAGACAGGCGATTCTGTGGACGCAGGAAAGAAACTCGGATGGTAGTTTGCCTCCCAGGTGCCAGGGTCCAGGATATTTCTGATCATGTCCACGATATCCTGAAGTGGGAAGGTAAACAGAGGTCGTGGTACATATTAGTACCAATGACATAGGTAGGAAAAGGGAAGAGGTCCTGAAAACAGACTACAGGGAGTTATGAAGGAAGTTGAGAAGCAGGACCGCAAAGGTAGTAATCTCGGGATTACTGCCTGTGCCACGTGACAGTGAGTATAGGAATAGAGTGAGGTGGAGGATAAATGCGTGGCTGAGGGATTGGAGCAGGGGTCAGGGATTCAGATTTCTGGATCACTGGGACCTCTTTTGCGGCAGGTGTGACCTGTCGAAAAAGGACTGGTTACACTTGAATCCGAGGGGGACCAATATCCTGGGGGGGAGGTTTGCTAAGGCTACTGGGGAGAGTTTAAACTAGAATTGTTGGGGCGTGGGAACTGACCTGAAGAGACTGGGGAAGAGGAGGTTGGCTCACAGAGAAAACTTGGAGACAGTATGTGAGGGAGGATAGGCAGGTGATAGAGAAGGGACAGACTCAGACTGACGGTTTGAGATATCTCTATTTTAACGCAAGGAGTATTGTGAACAAAGCGGATGAGCTTAGAGCGTGGATCAGTAGTTGGAGATACGATGTGGTGGCCATTACAGAGACTTGGATGGCTCAGGGACAGGAATGGTTACTTCAAGTGTCAGGTTTTAGATGATTCAGAAAGGACAGGGAGGGAGGCAAAAGAGGTGGGGGCATGGCACTGTTGATCAGAGATAGAGTCACGGCCACAGAAAAGGTGGACGACATGGAGGGATTGTCTACGATGTCTCTGTGGATGGAGGTTAGGAACAGGAAGGGGTCAATAACTCTACTGGGTGTTTTTTATAGACTGTTCAATAGTAACAGGGATATCGAGGAGCAGATAGGGAAACAGATCCTGGAAAGTTGTAATAATAAGAGTTGTTGTGGTGGGAGATCTTAATTTCCTAAATATCGATTGGCATCTCCCTAGAGCAAGGGGTTTAGATGGGGTGGAGATTGTTAGTTGTGTTCAGGATTGTTTCTTGACACAATATGTAGATAAGCCTGAAAGAGGAGAGGCTGTACTTGATTTGGTATTGGAAAATGAACCTGGTCAGGTGTCAGATCTCTCAATGGGAGAGCATTTTGGAGATGGTGATCATAATTCTATCTCCTTTACAATACCACTGGAGAGAGATGGGAACAGACAAGTTAGAAAAGCGTTTAATTGGAGTAAGGGGAATTATGAGGCAGGAAAGTGGAAGCTTAAATTGGAAACAGATGTTCTCAGGGAAAAGTGTGGAAGAAATGTGGCAGATGTTCAGGGGATATTTGTGTGGAGTTCTGCACAGGTACGTTCCAATGAGACAGGGAAGTTATGGTAGGGTACAGGAACCGTGGTGTACAAAGGCTGTGGTAAATCTAGTCAAGAAGAAAAGAAAAGCTTACAAAAGGTTCAGAGAGCTAGGTAATGTTAGAGTTCTAGAAGATTATAAGGCTAACAGGAAGGAGCTTAAGAAGGAAATTAGGAGAGCCAGAAGGGGCCATGAGAAGGCCTTGGTGAGCAGGATTAAAGAAAACCCCAAGGCATTCTACAAATATGTGAAGAGCAAGAGGATAAGACGTGAAAGAATAGGACCTATCAAGTGTGACAGTGGAAAAGTGTGTATGGAACCAGAGGAAATAGCAGAGGTACTTAATGAATACTTTACTTCAGTATTCACTATGGAAAAGGATCTTGGGATTGTAGTGATGACTTGCAGCAGACTGAAAAGCTTGAGCATGTAGATATTAAGGAAGGGGATGTGCTGGAGCTTTTGGAAAGCATCAAGTTGGATAAGTCGCCGGGACCAGATGAGATGTACCCCAGGCTACTGTGGGAGGCGAGGGAGAAGATCGCTGAGCCTCTGGCGATGATCTTTGCATCATCAATGGGGATGGGGGAGGTTCCAGAGGACTGGAGGGTTGCGGATATTGTTCTCTTATTCAAGAAAGGGAGGATAGCCCAGGAAATTATAGGCCAGTGAGTCTGACTTCAGTGGTTGGTAAGTTGATGGAGAAGATCCTGAGAGGCAGGTTTTATGAACATTTGGAGAGGTATAATATGATTAGGAATCACAGCATTGCTTTGTCAAGGGCAGGTCGTGCCTTACGAGCCTGATTGAATTTTTTGCGGATGTGACTAAACACATTGATGAAGGAAGAGCAGTAGATGTAGTTCATATGGATTTCAGCAAGGCACTTGATAAGGTACCCCATGCAAGGATTATCGAGAAAGTAAAGAGGCAAGGGATCCAAGGGGACATTGCTTTGTGGATCCAGAACTGGCTTACCCACAGAAGGCAAAGAGTGGTTGTAGACGGGTCATATTCTGCACAGAGGTCGGTGACCAGTGGTGTGCCTCAGGGATCTGTTCTGGGACCCTTACTCTTCGTGATTTTTAGAAATGACCTGAGTGAGGAAGTGGAGGGATAGGTTAATGCTGGTGACACAAAGGTTGGGGGTGTTGTGGATAGTGTAGAGGGCTGTCAGAATTGCAGCGGGACATTGATAGGATGCAAAACTGGGCTGAGAAGTGGCAGATAGAGTTCAAGCCAGATCAGAGTGAAGTGGTTCATTTTGGTAGGTCAAATATGATGGCAGAATACAGTATCAATGGTAAAACCCTTGGCAGTGTGGAGGATCAGAGGGATCTTGGGGTCCGAGTCCATAGGATGCTCAAAGCAGCTGTGCAGGTTGACTCTGTGGTTTAGAAGGCATACGGTGTATTGGTCTTCATCAATCGTAGAATTGAATTTAGGAGTCGAGAGGTAATGTTACAGCTATATAGGACCCCAGTCAGACCCCACTTGGAGTACTGTGCTCAGTTCCGGTCACCTCACTACAGGAAGGACGTGGAAACCATGGAAAGAGTGCAGAGGAGATTTACAAGGATATTGCCTGGATTGGGGAGCATGCCTTATGAGAATAGGTTGAGTGAACTCGGCCTTTTCTCCTTGGGGCGATGGAGGATGAGAGGTGACCTGATAGATGTGTACAAGATGAGAGGCATTGATCGTGTGGATAGTCAGAGGCTTTTTACCAGGGCTGAAATGGTTGCCACAAGAGAACACAGGTTTAAGGTGCGTGGGAGTAGGTACAGAGGAGATGTCGGGGTAAGTTTTTTTTTATTAAACGCAGAGAGTTGAGAGTGCGTGGAATGGGCTGCCGACAACGATGGTGGAGGCGGATACGATAGGGTCTTTTAAGAGACATTTGGATAGGTGCGTGGAGCTTAGAAAAATAGAGGGCTATGGGTAACCCTGGTAATTTCTTTTTTTTTGTAATATATTTTTTATTGAAGTTCATCATCAAACAAACATTTCCATAAGATGTATTTCAGATATTCTACATATATATCATTTAATCATATTTGCCACAAATTTCCACATAATGTTTATCTGAGGTATACACCTATAGAAAGGAGAGGAAAGAAAGACCAGGCAAAAGGAGAAAACTATGTACATAGCAGGGAGTGATCTTTTTTTTTAACAACATATTCATTGTCTTGTGAGAATAAAATCAGGCCTACGAGGTGTTATGTAGTTAAAACATTTTTCCCAATATGAATCAAATTGTTCCAACTTATGATTAACAGATGCTGTTATCTTCTCCATTTTGTAAATGTCCATTGTAATTTCCATCCATACATTTAAAGTTGGGCTCTCCTGTGACAACCATTTCCTGGTAAGAGTCCTTTTACCGGCCACCAGCAGTATATTTATTAAATATTTATCTCTTTTCAACCATTCTTGAGGTATATACCCAAAATATATGGTCTTACTCTCTAAGGGTATTTCACATTTAAAGATGTCTTGTAGGGCATTATGTATCCCACTCCAATAGTCTTTGATAACGGGGCATTCCCAGAAAATATGATAATGGTTTGCATTTTGATTTCCACAATTTCTTCAGCAAACAGGGAGGTTACTATCATAATGGGATTTCTGAGAGGGTGTAGTAAAATATCTTATCAAGTTTTTCCATCCAAACTCCCTCCATTTCTGTGAACTGGTACACTTCCATTGATACCTCCATATTATTGTCCATTCTCCCTCAGATATTATTATCCCTCCTTCCTTCTCCCATTTTGTTTTAATGTATGAAGTCGAATGCGTTTTAAGACTTGACAAGCCCTTATACACGCTTGAAATGATTCTACTACTGTTATCTGAATTATATGCTTTTCTAAATAGCTTCCTTGCCTTGGTTACATTTTTAACCCTCCTATTAACATACTGTTGCATCTGTAGATATTGATAAAAGTCTTGTTTTTCTAGTAAGTGTTTCTCTTTAAGCATTTCAAAACTGAACAGTGTTCCTTCTTTCATTATATTGCAAATAGCTGTTATTCCTTTAGCTGTCCAGTCCTTAAATCTAGCATCCAGTTTATTCAGCGTAAAATCTGAGTCATAGGCACACCATTTAAGAATTGCAATGCCTCTCTCTAGTTTATATTCTTTTATAATAGTTTTCCGTATTTTAAGAGTCCATTTCACCCACGGGTTGTCAATATTATTTGTGTAACTTTGTAGGTTGTTATCAGCCTAAATTGCCTGTATGGGGATAGAAAGTATCCTGTCCTCAATGTTTTTCCATTGAGCATCATACGATGGGTTGCACCAGCATATCACAGCTCTCAACTGTGCTGCAAAATAATCATCTCTAAGAGAAGGTAGGCCCCATCCCCCCTTTTCCTTGGCTAATTGCAAAGTTTTGAGATGAACTCTAGGCCTTTTACCTTGCCATATATACCTTGATAACATCTTGTTCCATTCATTGAATTGATTTTGGTTAATCTCTATTGGTAGGGTCTGAAAGAGATATAGTAGTCTGGGCAGTATATTCATTTTAATAGATTCAATCCTTGAACTGAGACCAAGAAAAGGAATTAGGTTCCATCTTGTTACATCTTCCCTAATTTTTTTATATATAGGCTGATAATTGCATTCTGATAACTTTGACACATCTTTTGGCATAATGATGCCCAAATATTTGAAAGACTCTGTTTTCCATGCCCAGGGATATCTACTTTCAATTTCTCTTGGTGGGCTATAGTTAAATGAAAGTAATTGTGTTTTATCTATGTTGATCCTGTATCCTGATAATTGAACATATTGTTCAAAGGATTGCATCAAGTTAGGTAAAGGTTGCCCAAGATAGATCAAAATGTCATCCACGTAACAGGCCAATTTATACTCTGTCCCTTTAATAGTAATTCCCCTGATATCTTCATTTTGTGAGATGCATTGAGCTAATGGTTCCAGATATAATGCGAAGAGTAGCGGTGACCATGCACATCCCTGTCTCGTACCCCTTTCTAGGGTAAAACTATTAGATAAATATCCATTGATTTTAACCCTGGCAGTAGGGTTGTCATATAGTGCCTGTATAGTTTTAATAATTGTGTCATGTAGACCTAATCTATGTAAAACTCTGTAAAGAAAATTCCAATTAACCGAATCAAGCGTCCACGCTTATCACTATTGCTTAGATTTTATTTTTTTGTGTATGATCCATAATGTGAAGTGTCCTTCGTATATTGTCTTGTGTTTGGCGTTGTTGTATAAAACCTGTCTGATCATTATGTAACAGTGTGGGTAGAAACTCTTCTAACCGTTTGGCCATGATGGAGGTAGATATTCTATAATCCACATTAAGCACAGATATTGGTCTAATTGACCCACATTCCATTTTATCCTTGCCTTCTTTCGGTATGGCTGAGATTATCTCCTCCTTCCAGCTGGGTGGCATTTGCGCCTTTCTTAGAGCCCAGTTCAGTGTGGGGAGTAAAACAGGAATTAACTCACTTCTAAACTCTTTATACCACTCTGCTGTATATCCATCTGATCCTGATGACTTGCTTAATTTAAGCCTACTAATTGCAGTGTTTAGTTCAACTTCAGTTATGTCAACAGTCATTGTTCTATTTTGCTCTTCACTTAAAGTGGGTAACTCTAGAGAATTCAGGAAAGTGTCAATTTGGGTTATGCTTCCCCCTGGAACTTTGGAATAGAGAGTTTTGTAAAACACTTCAAAAGCTTCTTGAATTTCACTTAGCTCACTTTTTATCATTTTTGTTCTTGGATCCCTAATTCTATGAATTGTATTTTTTGCTATTTTTTTCTTCAGTTTCCACGCCAGTATAAACATAGACTTAGATCCACTTTCATAATGTCTCTGTTTCCTGATATCTTGCGTAGCCAAACTATTAATTTCATTCCAAATTTTTAAAATTTCCTCCAATGTATCCTGTGCCAAATTCAATTTCTTTTTTTCCAGTTCCTTCAGCCTATTTTGTAATTCCTCTAATGTTTTATTCCTTTTTTTTTCTTATATGAAGACGTTGCTATAATTTTCCCTCTTAAGACAGCCTTCAGAGTATCCCATAGAATGGGAGGTGAAACCTCTCCATTATCATTCAATTCTAAGTAAAGACCAATTTCTTTTTTAATTTGTTCCTTAAAGTAGGGATCATTGAGCAGACTTGAATTTAGTTTCCAAATAGTATTCTTTGGTTGTAGGTCAAAATCAACAGATAAATATATATTCACATCTCTTGTCCCAATTCCACAGCTGTTTAATTTTGTCTTTTCCAAATGTCATGAAATAGTCTGTTCTTGTACATACGGAATGGGGGGGGGGCAGAATAATGAGTGTAATCCCTCCTGTCGGGGAAAAGGTCCCTCCATATATCAATGAGACCAACGTCCTCAAAAAGAGTGTGTTAACTTTCTTATGTAAGGACTTCGTTTCATAGGTTTTTCTATTGGAAGAGTCTAACTTTGGTTGTAATTGTAAATTTAAGTCTCCCCCACATATCAGGAGACCTTCTGTTTCCGTTACCATAATATTAGTAATTTTCTGAAAGAAACTAGTATCACTTCCTGTGCATGTGTATATATTCAATAAAGTAACTGGATTTCCATCTATATTCCCCCTTACCAGAATACATCTGCCCTCCTTATCTCCCGTTTCGAATACTTTTTCAAAATTTAGCTTGCTTGAGATGAGAATAGCAACTCCTCTCCTATGTCTTGATTTATATGAGGATAAAAACAAATTAGTGAAACCCAAGCAACACACATCAAAGTTGCTGGTGAACGCAGCAGGCCAGGCAGCATCTCTAGGAAGAGGTACAGTCGACATTTCAGGCCGAGACCCTTCGTCAGGTCCTGTCGACTGTACCTCTTCCTAGAGATGCTGCCTGGCCTGCTGCGTTCACCAGCAACTTTGATGTGTGTTGCTTGAATTTCCAGCATCTGCAGAATTCCTGTTGTTTTAGTGAAACCCATTCTCTTTAGTTTTCCATGCTCATTATCACGTAAGTGAGTTTCCTGTAAATATACTACATGGGCTTCTCTTTTTTCATTTTGGATAGAATTTTACTGTGTTTGATTGGATTTAACACCCCATGGACATTCAAAGAAATGAATTTTACTTTGTCTTTAGCCATGTGTATTTATCTGTCAATATATCATTGAAATTAGCAGAATAAAACATAGTTGATCTACTCCCTGAACAAATAAGAACCAAGAAACGCGAATAATAAAAAAAAGGCAACAAAGGTGTGATTGCAAGGCTGGGGTCTCTAGTAGATGACCCTGGGTTGAGCTGGAGGAAACGTCTAGCCGTGGGGATAGCCTCTCCTCCCTGTGAGTTGGGGGCCCCCATTACAGTACCCAGAAAAGTAAGTGAACAAGTCTATGTCCATTATCAGAAAAGATTTCCCTGTGTATTCCTCCTATATATATATTCTCATTTAGGTGGGGGAGAAAGGAGTGAATGAATGAATAAAAAATATTGAGTAATATAAAATCCACATTATAATAAGTATTTCTTGAAATAGGTATAGCACCGTCTATTTTTGCTTCCGTTTATCTTACCAACACTTTTAAAGTTAGCAAACCTTATGGCTCTTCTGGAGGGGGTGAGGGCTGTCTTCGGAAAACTCAGTCTCTTCCTGATATTCTCTCTCCCTCCTCCCGTCCCCTGCTTTCTCGGTTCTCTTACTATTTCCCAAGCAGATCGGGATAACTGCTCAGCCAGACTTTCCCTCGGTTTGATCACACTGACAGACAGCCGTCTGTTCCTCATGTCTGTAGTCGCCTCTTCCACTGTCTGATACAGTTGCATGCCATCTTCATAAAACACCCGCAGTTTAGCAGGGTACGGAGTTTGGAATCTAATCTTTCCTTGCTTTAATACTCGCTTTACTGCAGAGTATTCTTTACGTTTCTGCAGGACCACCGGGGGTTAATCTTGATTGAAATATATTAATTTCCCGTCCAAAAACACCCTCTTCTTACCCCAGGCCCTTCAGAGAATCTCCGCCTTGGAATTGTAGCGAAGGAATCTAATTACTATTGAGTGTGGCTTATCTTCTCTGTCTCCAGTAGGCCTCAGGATGAGCGCACGATGCGCCCTCTCAGTCTCAAGCTCCAGAGTGGAGGGAGTCTCTAGCGCGTCCTGCGGCAACTTTCCCACAAACTCCATCGTAGACAAACCCTCTGCTCCTTCGGGAACATTGTATATCCTGATATTTTTCCATCGTGATCTTCCCTCCTGGTCAATCAGTTTACTTTCTTGTTGATTTAATATTTTTATCATCTTACTTAGTATCCATACAACGTCTTGCACGTGATCTTCCACCTTCTCAATTCAAGTCTCTGCCACCGCTATTTTCTGATTGATGTTGGCGAGTTTTGACTTTATATCATTAAGTTGCTGTTTTATATCTTTTTGGAATTCCCGTATCGCTTCCAGAATTTTTATCATATTTGCAGTTTCGCCTGAAGGAGGCCCATCGTCAGCCTCGTTAGCACGTGTTCGGGTAGGAGAGCCGCGCGTTATACCTCTCTCGTCCATCGACTCCGCAGTGATGCTTTTTTATAATCTCCATTCTTGCCCCCCTTGTCAATTCAGATATTTTCAAAAGATCTTATATTTGATGGATCAACAGGGCAATTTATGCGTTTTTCCGGAGGAGCTATTGATTTAAGCTGCCATTCTGGACAATGACGTCACCGGAACCTCAACCCTAGTAATTTCTAAGGTAAGGACATGTTTGGCACAACTTTGTGGGCCGAAGGCCCTGTATTTTGCTGTAGGTTTTCTATGTTTCTATTCCATCTCCTGGCCAATGTGCCAAAATCTTTCTTTATGACCTTCTCTGCCAGTGACACCACTCTGCCTCTGCCTGTGACACAATTATGAACCTGCATTCCCAGATCCCTTTGTTCTACCACACTCTCAGTGCCCTACTTTTCACTGTGGAAGAACTACCTTGGTTGGTCCTACCAAAGTGCAAACCCTCGCACTTGTCTGCATTAAATTCCATCTCCCATTTTTCAGCCCATTTTCCAACTGATGTAGATCCCTCTGCAAGCCATGATAGGCTTGGCAGACTCACCAGCTTATCATTTCCTGGTTTATTTTTAGAGCCTTTTTAAACAGCAGAACAACATTGACTATCCTCCAATCCTGGTACCTCACCTGTCGCTAAGGATAACTTAAATATCTCTGCTCGGGCCCTGGCAAATTCTGCACTTGCCTCTCGTAGGGTCCAAGGAAACACTATGCCAGGCTCTGGGGATTTATCCACTCTGATTTATCTCAGGACTGCAAGGACCTTTTCCTCACTAATCTGAACAGAGTCCATGAAGTGATGCTGTTGTCTCACTTGTATAGACTCTGTGTCCGTCTCCAGAGTAAATACAGACAGAGATCTCCCCGATCTCCTTTGACTCCACGCATGGATTACCATTCTGATCTTTCAGAGGACTAATTTTGTCCCTTGTAATCCTTTTGTTCTTAACATACCTGTCGAATCCCTTTGGATTCTCCTTCACCTTGTCTGCTGGAGCAACTTCATGCCTTCTTTTAGCCTTCCTGATTACCTCCTTAAGTGTTCTCTTGCATTTCTCGTACTCCACAAGCACCTGATTATCCCTCTTATGCACCTCCTTTTTTCTCTCTTAACCCCTCTTGAAAACCACATTTCATAACTCTTGTTATATTTTATTCTGATAGACATATACAAGTTTTGTACTCTCAAAATTTTGTTATTGAAAGCCTCCCGCTTTCCAAGTACACCTTTGTCAGAAAACAGCTGTCCCAATCCACACTTGCCAGATCATTTTCATTTCTGATGCCATCAAAATTGGCCTTTCTTCAATTTATAATCTCAACTGGCAGAGCAGATATGTCCTTTTGCATAGTTACTTTGAAACTAATGGCATCGTGGTCACTAGATGCAAAGTGTTGCCCTAAACAAACTTCTGGCAGATGTCCTGACTCATTCCTTAATAGCAGATCAAGTATTGCACACTCTCTTGTTGAGACTTCTATGTACTGATTAAGAAAACTTCCCTGAACACATTTCACAAACCCTATCCTATCTAGTTCTTTTACCATATGAGAGTAAATATGTGCAAAATTAAAATCACCTACTATAACAACCTTATGTTTCTTACAACAGTCTGCGATCTCCCTCCAAGTTTGTCCCTCTTGTCTATCTAATCCATGCCAAACTATTAACCAACCCCTGCGGAACCCCAAAGTCACTAGTCACTGGCAGCCAACCAGGAAAGGATCCTTTTATTTCCACTCACTGCCTCCTTCCAATCAGCCAATCTAACCATGTTAGTAACTTTCCTGTAATACCATGAGCTCTTAACTTGGTAAGCAGCCTCATGTGTGGCACTTTGACAAAGGCCTTCTGAAACTCCAAATATACAACATCCACTGCATCCCCTTTATCTATCCTACTTGTGATCTCCTCAAAGAATTCCAACAGGTTCATCAGGTAAGATTTTCCCTGAAGGAAAACATGCTGATTTTGTTCTACCTTCCTGTGTCACTGAGTACTCCATCATTTCATCATTAACAATTGACTCCAACATCTTCCCAATCACTGAGGTCAGGCTAACTGGGCTATAATTTCCTTTCTGCTGCCTTCCTCCTTTCTTAAAGAGTGGAGTGACATTTGCAATTTTCCAGTCCTCTGGCACCATGGAATGATTTTTGAAAGATCATTTCTAACGCCACCACAATCTCTAACACTATCTCTTTCAGAACCCAAGAGTGCAGTTCATCTGGTCCGGGTGGCTTATGTACCTTTAGATCGATCACCTTCAATATGTGGCAAACTGCTAGTGCCTTCCACAGTGAAGACTAATGCAAAATACTCATTTAGTTGATCAGCCATCTCCTTGTCCCTGTTATTATTTCTCCTGCCTCATTTTCTTGCGGTCCTATATCCACTATCATTTCTCTTTTATTTTTAACATACTTGAAAAAGCTTTTACTATCCACTCTGATGCTGTTTGCTAGCTTGCCTTCATATTTCATCTTTTCCCTTGATTCTTTTAGTTGCTTTCTGTAGGTTTTTAAAAGCTTCCCAATCCTTTATCTTACTGCTAATTTTTGCTTTGTTGTATGCCCTCTCCTTGGTCTTTATATTAGCTTTGACTTCTCTTGTCAGCCACAGTTGTACTATTTTGCCATTTGAGTCCATCTTCGTTTTTGAAATACATCTATCCTGCACCTTCCTCATTTTTCCCAGAAACTCATGCCATTGCTGCTCTGCTGTCAACCCTGCCAGCATCTCCTTCCAGTTTACTTTGGCCAACACTCTCTCTCATATCACTGTACGTTCCTTTACACCACTGAAATACTGCTATGTCAGACTTCCTCCCTACCAAATTTCAAGTCCTAACCTAAAGTCCTACAATGCACAAAGCCATGTTGACTATCCCTGTTGACTTCCTGCGGTCCTCTTGCTGACTTTCAAGTTTAATTATCTTTCAACCATGAATCTCGCCAAACCAAAGAATGTTCCTCTGGCGCCAAGGTGGGAAACATATCACCAATACCAAATAGCACATATGGTTACGATTTTAGAAACACAGTCACAAAGAAAATAAAGTAAAATATACATATAGCCCAAGTCCTTGAGTGGCTAACTGTAGATTGACCTGGTCCAGCTTGTTCTTCCACTGAGCTAACACCAGAGAGCTGTACAGAGAGGAGAGGCCAGCCCCCAACCCAACACAATTTCAGCATGCACAGCAGAGGCCACAGCTCTCTCCCCTGGGTGGCTGCAAAAGGTCAGTGCATCCAAGACAACGCTGTGGCCGAGGCCTAGTCGAGGCCTACTCCTCTACTTCCATTGACAGTTCATTCCACACTCCCTCCACCTTTTGAGTGGAGAGATTTCTCTTCATGGTCCCTTTAAACTTTTCAGTGGACAAAGCCTGCTTGCATTTACCCTATCGATACCCCTCAGTTTTGTATACCTACTCACATTCAACTTGTTTTTATCACTAATGGAAAAGGTCGGAGCACCAAAGCCGCACTGTGTGTGGCACAGGAGCAGAATGAGGCCATTTGAATTCTCTCCACCATTTTATCATGGCTGATCTATTTTCCTTCTCAACGCCATTCTCCTGCCTTCTGTCCATAACCATTCTCGCCCTGACTAATCAAGAACATATCAACCTCCGCTTTAAATATACCCAATGACTTGGCCTCCACAGCCACCTGTAGCAATGAATTCCACATATTCAGCACCCTCTGGCTAAAGATATTCCTCTTCATCTCCGTACTAAAGCCATGTCCCTCTTTGCTGCGTCTGTCCCCTTGGGACTTGCAATCCTCTACCATCCTCCCCACAATATCCAAGCCTTTTAACATTCGATAGAGTTCAATGAGCTTCCCCTCCCCCACCCCCCATCCTTCTGAATTCCAGTGAGTACAGGCCCAGAGCCATCAGTCACTCCTCACAGGATGAGCCTTTCATTCCTGGAATCGTTCTCGTGAGCCTCCGCTAAACCTTCTCCAATGTCAGACAACGGCCCCAGCACTGCTCACAATACTCCAAGTGAGGCCTCACCAATGCCACATAAAACCTCAGCACGACATCTTTGCTATTATATTCTAATTCTCTTGAAATGAATGCTGACATCACATTTGCCGTGCTGACCACCAACTCAAACTACAAATTAACCTTTAGGGAATTCTGCACGAGGACTCCCAAGTCCTTTTGCACCTTGGATTCCAAGAATTTTCTTGCTGTTTAGAAAATATTCTTTGCTTTTAACTCTTCTACCAAAGTGCATGATGATACTGTATTCCATTTGCCACTTCTCCATTCACAAGAATGATTCCAGGAATGAAAGGGTTACTGTATGAGGAACGTCTGGCAGCTCTTGGGCTGTATTCCCTGGAGTTCAGGAGAATGAGGGGGGATCTCATAGAAACATTCTGATCGTTAAAAGGCCTGAAAAGATTAGTTATGGCAAAGTTATTTCCCATGGTAGGAGATTCTAGGACAAGAGGGCACGACTTCAGGATTGAAGGACGTCCATTTAGAACAGAGATGCGGAGAAATTACTTTAGTCAGAGGGTGGTAAATCTGTGGAATTTGTTGTCACGAGTGGCTGTGGAGGCCAAGTCATTGGGTGTATTTAAGGTACAAAAAGATAAGTTCTTGATTGGTCAGGGCATCAAAGGGTATGGAGCGTGGCCAACTGGTTAAGGCGTCGGTCTAGTGATCTGAAGGTCGCTAGTTCGAGCCTCAGCTGAGGCAGCATGTTGTGTCCTTGAGCAAGGCACTTAACCACACATTGCTCTGCAACGACATCGGTGCCAAGCTATCGGCCCTAGTGCCCTTCCCTTGGACAACATCAGTGGCGTGGAGAGAGGAGACTTGCAGCATGGGCAACTGACGGTCTTCCATCCAACCTTGCCCAGGCCTGTACCCTGGAATCCTTCCAAGGCGCAAAGCCATGGTCTCATGAGACTAACGGATGCCTATACAAAGGTACAGAAGGGAAGAAGGGAAGACTGGGAGAATTGGATCAGCCCATGATTGAATGGCAGAGCAGACTCGATGGGCTGAATGGCCTACTTCTGCTCCTATACCTTATGGTCTTATTGGTCCATTCTTCTAATCCTTCTGCAGCGTCTACTTCAACACTACCCGTACTTTCACCTATCTTTATATTGTCCACAAACTTGGCCATAAAGCCATCAATTCAGTCATCAAAATTATTGACATACAATGTAAAAAGCAGTCCCCACACAGGGCCTTGTGGAACACCACTAGTCACCAGCAGCCAGTCAGAAAAGGCTCCCTTTATACCCACTCTTTGCCTCCTGCCAATCAACCAATGCCTAATCCATGCAAGTATCTTTCCTATAATTCCATGAATTCCATGAATTCATTCCTGGAATTGTTCTCATGAGCCTCCGTGGAACCCTCTCCAACGTCAGCACATCCTTTCTTAGACAAGGGCCCCAAATCTGCTCACAATACTCCAAGTAAGGCCTCACCAGTGCCATATAAAACCTCAACCTCACCTATAATTATCTTGTTAAGTAGCGTCATATGTGGCAACTTGTCAAAGGCCTTCTGACAATCCAAGCACGCAACACCCACCAATTATCCTTTGTCTGCCTTGCTTGTTATTTCCTCAAAAAATTCCAACAGATTTGTCAGGCAAGATTTTCCCTCAAAGAAACCACGCTGACTATGGCCTATTTTATCATGCGCCTCCAAATACCCCAAAACCTCATCCTGAACAATCAACTCCAGCATATTCCCAACCACTGAGATTAGGCCAGCTGCCTTATAATTTTATTTATTCTGTCTTCATCCCTTCTTGAAGAGTGGAGTAACATTGCAATTTTTCAGCTGTCTGGAACCATTCCAGAACCTAGTGTTTCTTGAAAGACCATTACTAATGCCTGCACAATCTCTTCAGCTAACTCCTTCAGAACCCTCAGGTGCAGTCCATCTAGTCCAAGTGACTTCTCTACCTTCAGGCCTTTCGGCTCCCCAACCACCTTCTCCCCAGTAATAGCAACTGCACTCACTTCTGCCCTTAATACCCTCAAACTGGCAAACCACTAGTGTCTTCCATAGTGAAGACTAATGCAAAGTACTTCTTCTATTCATTCCCCATTTCTTTGTCCCCCATTGCTACCTCTCTAGTATCATTTTCCAGTAGACCAATATCTACTCTTGCCTTTCTTTTACTCTTTATGTAACTGAAAAAAACTTTTGGTATCCTCTTTGATATTGTTGGGAAGCTTACTTCCATATTTCACCTTTCCCCCTTTGTTCCGTTGCCTTGTGTTGGTACGCCAGTTCCAGCCATCCAGTGGACTCCTATCACCATCAGGTTTTCGCATCCAGTTACCTTGCTCACCTGGGACCCCATGTACCTTAACCTCCTGGGCCGACCCACCAGCACAAACACACTGAATGGGTCAGGGTGGCATCTTGGTGGAGTACTGAAGGAGTATCATGCATCACAGAGCAGGTTCTAAAGCAAGGATCTGCGTGATCACCTATACCATCCTGACCTTTTCACCATGCACCAAAATAAATCATTATCTCACTATATCCATAATACTTTATTGACAGGAAAAAGACACTGTTTTATTTCTGATTTGCCTCTTCATTTAACCCTTTCCTGTACTTTGAGTGAGTTTGAATTGGGACCATGTGCGTGACTGAGGTTAACAGTGTAACAGTGAAGGGAAAAAAGTGGATATTTATTCATTAAACAAAATAATTTCCCAAATAAAGTGTCTCGTCACCAATTGTAGCTTAAGAACTCTAAACGTTAACAAAGTGGGATTTGAATCAGAAAATATGAGGCGTCCCAGGGCAGTTCCAATATAGCAAACATGGTCATACATTAAATGGTGCACTGAACAACACAACGGTATTGAGAGGTCTGTGTAACACTGTCACAGTGCCAGTACACACCCGTGTCATTTCCACTGCTGCCTGTAAGGATTTCATACATTCTCCCCATGACTGCACAGGTTTCCTCTGGGTGTCATAGAATCACAGAAACAGGCCACCTAGGGTGCCCCGCCTTCCTCCCTCCCACATTACAAAGACATCTGGGTTCATCAGTTAATTGGTCACACTGATGTAACTGGGTGGAGTGGGCTCGTTGTGCTGGAAAAGTATACTACTGTGCTGTATCTCTAAATAACAGCAAATGACAACCCGATAACATTCAGCAGGAGCAGCTAAGGAAGTAAAGTAAGCCATTATTAATCTGATGCCAATCGTCAGATGCAAGTCAATTAGGATAGCAGAATATAGTATTAATGGTAAGACTCTTGGCAGTGTGGATCTTGGGGTCTGAGCCCATAGGACACTCAAAGCAGCTACGCAGATTGACTCTGTGGTTAAGGCGGCATACAGTGTATTAATCTTCATCAATTGTGGAACTAAATTTAGGAGCCAAGAGGTAATGTTGCAGCTATATAGGACCCTGGTCAGACCCCACTTGGAGTACTGTGCTCAGTTCTGGTCACCTCACTACAGGAAGGATGTGGAAGCCATAGAAAGGGTGCAGAGGAGATTTACAAGGATGCTGCCTGGATTGGGGAGCATGCCTTATGAGAATTCTCCTTGGAGTGACGGAGGATGAGAGGTGACCTGATAGAGGTGTATAAGATGATGAGAGGCATTGATCGTGTGGATAGTCAGAGGCTTTTTCCCAGGGCTGAAATGGTTGCCACAAGAGGACACAGTTTTAAGGTGCTGGGGAGTAGGTACAGAGAAGATGTCAGGGGTAAGTTTTTTACGCAGAGAGTGGTGAGTACATGGAATGGGCTGCCGGCAATGGTGGTGGAGGCGGATACGATAGGGTCTTTGAAGAGACATTTAGATAGGTACATGGAGCTTAGCAAAATAGAGGGCTGTGGGTAACCATAGTAATTTCTACGGTAGGGACATGTTCGGCTCAACTTTGCGGGCCAAAGGGCATTGTGCTGTAGGTTTTCTATGTTTCATCTTCTACTGAAGATAGAGTGCAACTACTTCAGCAGGCATCTCAAAACTGTCTATAAACAAACAAAATTATTTACGGTCAAACTTACTGAAGTTTTAAGTCCAAGTGTGTCCAGTATCCACGTAGACCCAAAGCCGAATGGAATTCCGACAACGAGGTAGACCATGGATAGCCAATTGACCTGGTCCATGGATATGTGGAAATAGCGGGCAGTCTGATCCGCGACTGGGGCAAACGTCAACCAACACTGGAACCAACAAAACAGGTCAAAGTGGAAAGAGTTTTCACAACGAATAACTGTACCATTACCATGATTAACACACAATTTATAGAACAAGATTTAACGCAATTCCTTTTGATTAACAGCAGGAAGCATTACACTGGGCACAGAAGGAGCTGCTACCTAGCCTGCATGGTAATGGCTGGAATGGTTCGTGCAACACTTTACAGCCCTGGCGATCACCAGTCGGGTTTCAGTTCCCATCTCTGTTCGTAAGGAGTTTCTACATTCTCTCTGTGACCGGATGGGTTTCCATTCAGTGCTCCAGTTTCCCACCACGTTCCAGACAGGTACCGGTCTGTGTTAGAGAGCTGCTGGTGAGCGATGTTGAGTGGGCTGCCCAACACAATTCTCACTGATGTGATTTGATGGAAACAATGCACTTCACTGCGTGTTTCAATGTGTTTCGACATACTAAACTAAACTTTATAACCCGCTGACTTCATAACAGTCCCAGGCAACAGCAATCCAGCTAATCAATGTCTCCACCCTCACACCATAAACTCTAAGTTCAACCAGTTTCATTCACTCCACCGAGCCATTCCAGACATACTCCGCTTAAAATGAACTTCCCATGACTCTGACCTCAATGCCAACCATGAAATACCAAGATGACAGGTTCGTTAAGAGCTGTTGGGGAGGGTTTTAATTAATTTGGCAGGGGGTGGGAACCCGAGAGAAGGGACTCGGGATAGGACGATAGTAAAAAAGTAAAGATAACGTGCAGTCAGACTGTCAGGAAGGGCAGGCAGCTGACTTAGTTGCAGCCAACAGGCTGAGTATCAAATCATTAGGGATGCAGAATCAGAAAGGATAACATATACGGTACTCAAGGTGTTGTATCTACAAATGTTGTAAATGCACATGGTATAAAAATTAAGGTGGATGATCTTGTTACAATATTACAGATTGTCAGATATGATGTTGTGGCCATCACTGAATCGTGGTTGAAGGATGGTTGTAGTTGGGAGCTGAATGTCCAAGGTTACACGTTATATCGGAGGGATAGGAAGGTAGACAGAGGGGGAGGTGTGGCTCTACTGGTAAAGACTGGCATCAAATCAGTAGAAAGATGTGACATAGGATCGGAAGATGTTGAATCCTTGTGGGTTGAGTTAAGAAACTGCAATGGTAAAAGGACATTGATGACAGTTATATACAGGCCTCCCAACAGCAGCTGGGAGGATGACTACACACTACAACAGCAAACAGAAAAGGTGAGTCAAAAGGGCAATGTTATGATAGTCACGGGAGATTTTAACATGCAGGTCGGTTGGGAAAATCAGGTTGGTAATGGATCTCAAGAGAGTGAGTTTGTTGAATACCTTTGATGGCTTTTTGGAGGAGCTTGTTGTTAAGCCTATGAGGAAATCAGCTATACTGGATTGGGTGTTATGTAATGAACCAGAGGTGATTAGGGAGCTTAAGGTAAAAGAGCATTTAGGAATCAGTGATCACAATATGATTGAGTTCAACTTGAAATTTGATAGGGAGAAAGTAAAGTCTGATGTAGCAGTATTTCAGTGAAGTAAGGAAATTACAGTGTATGAGAGAGGTGTTGCCAGAGTAAACTGGAAGGAGCTGCTGGCAGGGATGTCAGCAGAGCAGCAATGGTGTGTGTTTCTGTGAAAAATGAGGAAGGTGCAGGACATGTGTATTCCAAAAATGAAGAAATACTCAAATGGTAAAATAGTACAACCGTGGCTGACAAGGGAAGTCAAAGCTATTGTAAAAACAAAAGAAAGGGCATACAACAAAGCAAAAATTAGTGGGAAGATAGAGGATTGGGAAGTTTTTAAAAACCTACAGACAGCAACTAAAAAATCATTAGAAGGGAAAAGATGAACTATTAAAGCAAATAGCAAATAATATCAGAGTGGATAGTAAAAGTTTTTCAAGTATGTTAAAAATAAAAGAGAAATGAGAGTAGACATAAGACTGCTAGAAAATGAGGCAGGAGAAATAATAATTGGGCACAAGGAGATGGCTGATGAACTAAATGAGTATTTTGCATCAGTCTTCACTGTGGAAGACACTAGCAGTATGCCTGATGTTGTAGTGTGTGAAGGAAGAGAAGTGAGTGCAGTTACTATTACAAGAGAGAAGGTACTCAAAAAGCTGAAAGACCTAAAAGTACATAAGTCACCTGGGCCAGATGAACTGCACCCTAGGGTTCTGAAAGAGGTAGCGTTAGAGATTGTGGTGGCATTAGAAATGATCCTCAAAAGTCATTGGACTCTGGCATGGTGCCAGAGGACTGAAAAATTGCAAATGTCACTCCGCTGTTTAAGAAAGGAGGAAGGCAGCAGAAAGTAAATTATAGACCAGTTAGCCTGACCTCAGTGATTGGGAAGATGTTGTGTTAATTGTTAAGGATGAGGTGATGGAGTACTTGGTGTCACAGGACAAGATAGTACAAAGTCAGCATGTTTTCCTTCAGGGAAAATCCTGCCTGACGAACCTGTTGGAATTCTTTGAAGAGATTACATGTAGGATAGATAAAGGGGATGTTGTGGATGTCATATATTTGGACTTTTAGAAGGCCTTTGACAAGGTGCCACACATGAGGCTGCTTACCAAGATAACAGCCCATGGTATTACGGGAAAGTTACTAACATGGTTAGAGCATTGGCTGATTGGTAGGAGGCAGCGACTGGGAATAAAAGGATCCTTTTCTGGTTGGCTGCCAGTGACTAGTGGTGTTCTGCAGGGGTCAGTGTTGGGACCGCTTCTTTTTATGCTGTATATAAATGATTTAGATGATGGAATAGATGGCTTTCTTGCCCAGTTTGCAGATGATACGAAGATTGGTGGAGGGGCAGGTAGTGTTGAGGAAACAGGTAGGATCCAGACATGGGATCAAAGATTACAGGGAGAAGGGTGGGAACTGGGGTTGAGGAGAGAAAAGAAAAGGATGGTGGAGCAGACTCGATGGGCCAGATGGCCTAATTCTGCTCCTACATCTTATGGAGAAGAGCCTGCAGATGCTGCAGCCTGGAGCTATGAACCGCTGGGGAATTCAGCTGCTCGAGTTGAGCAGGAGGGAAACGGAGAAACTGCATTTGTGGCTGACATCCTGATTCAGGGCTGAGTGTAGAGGAGTGACAGTCGCTGTAAAGGGGTGAAGGAGGGGGCGGAGAGGTGAGAGGTAGAACCAGATGAGTCGGAAGTCAGGTGGAGGAGGGGAGGGAGATGGAGAGAGAGAGAGAGAGAGAGAGAGAGACAGAGGTCAGAAAGCGATGGGTGCAAACAGAAGGCTATGCTGAGGACGGTGAAGAGTGGAATCTCCGGGGGGCTGATATGCTTGGGAATAGGACATCCAGGTGGTGTGTTGGTGATGGTCAGATGGAACCAGGTGAGTAGGGAGATGATAGACAGATGGAGACAGTTGGAGGCAGGAAGGTGGAGGGAGGGAGGGGTGGGGCACAGACTGGGAGGTGAGAGGTGGAACCAGGTGAGTAGGGAGATGACGGACAGATGGAGACAGTTGGAGGCAGGAAGGTGGAGGGAGGGAGGGAGGGGTGGGGCATGGACTGGGAGGTGAGAGGTGGAACCAAGTGAGTAAGGAGACAGGTGGAGCAGGGGAGGGAGATGGGAGAATGAGATGATGGACAGATGGAGACAATTGGAGACAGCGAGGTCGCCTTGGACACAGAGACCTATTGCAGCCACCCAACAGAGAGGGCAGAGGCCTCTGCTGGGCATGGGCATGCTGGGCTGGGGGCTATCCCCTAACGTTGGTGCAGCCCTGCAGCGTTCACTCTGTTATTGTTTTACCTTGTCCTCAATGCACTGTGTAATGAATTGATCTGTATGAACAGGATGTACGACAGGTTTTTCACTGCACTTCAGTACATGTGACAATGATACACCAATTTACCATTTCCACCTGGCATGTGTCTCCCCGATGACTGCTCAAAGGCTCATTTCCACCTGGCATGTGTCTCCCCGATGACTGCTCAAAGGCTCATTTCCACCTGGCATGTGTCTCCCCGATGACTGCTCAAAGGCTCATTTCCACCTGGCATGTGTCTCCCCGATGACTGCTCAAAGGCTCATTTCCACCTGGCATGTGTCTCCCCGATGACTGCTCAAAGGCTCATTTCCACCTGGCATGTGTCTCCCCGATGACTGCTCAAAGGCTCATTTCCACCTGGCATGTGTCTCCCCGATGACTGCTCAAAGGCTCATTTCCACCTGGCATGTGTCTCCCCGATGACTGCTCAAAGGCTCATTTCCACCTGGCATGTGTCTCCCCGATGACTGCTCAAAGGCTCATTTCCACCTGGCATGTGTCTCCCCGATGACTGCTCAAAGGCTCATTTCCACCTGGCATGTGTCTCCCCGATGACTGCTCAAAGGCTCATTTCCACCTGGCATGTGTCTCCCCGATGACTGCTCAAAGGCTCATTTCCACCTGGCATGTGTCTCCCCGATGACTGCTCAAAGGCTCATTTCCACCTGGCATGTGTCTCCCCGATGACTGCTCAAAGGCTCATTTCCACCTGGCATGTGTCTCCCCGATGACTGCTCAAAGGCTCATTTCCACCTGGCATGTGTCTCCCCGATGACTGCTCAAAGGCTCATTTCCACCTGGCATGTGTCTCCCCGATGACTGCTCAAAGGCTCATTTCCACCTGGCATGTGTCTCCCCGATGACTGCTCAAAGGCTCATTTCCACCTGGCATGTGTCTCCCCGATGACTGCTCAAAGGCTCATTTCCACCTGGCATGTGTCTCCCCGATGACTGCTCAAAGGCTCATTTCCACCTGGCATGTGTCTCCCCGATGACTGCTCAAAGGCTCATTTCCACCTGGCATGTGTCTCCCCGATGACTGCTCAAAGGCTCATTTCCACCTGGCATGTGTCTCCCCGATGACTGCTCAAAGGCTCATTTCCACCTGGCATGTGTCTCCCCGATGACTGCTCAAAGGCTCATTTCCACCTGGCATGTGTCTCCCCGATGACTGCTCAAAGGCTCATTTCCACCTGGCATGTGTCTCCCCGATGACTGCTCAAAGGCTCATTTCCACCTGGCATGTGTCTCCCCGATGACTGCTCAAAGGCTCATTTCCACCTGGCATGTGTCTCCCCGATGACTGCTCAAAGGCTCATTTCCACCTGGCATGTGTCTCCCCGATGACTGCT
The DNA here is from genome assembly GCF_963921235.1 of Mobula hypostoma. Classification (NCBI taxonomy): domain Eukaryota; kingdom Metazoa; phylum Chordata; class Chondrichthyes; order Myliobatiformes; family Myliobatidae; genus Mobula; species Mobula hypostoma. The sequence continues at coordinate 2,535,288 of NC_086099.1, forward strand.
CAAAGGCTCATTTCCACCTGGCATGTGTCTCCCCGATGACTGCTCAAAGGCTCATTTCCACCTGGCATGTGTCTCCCCGATGACTGCTCAAAGGCTCATTTCCACCTGGCATGTGTCTCCCCGATGACTGCTCAAAGGCTCATTTCCACCTGGCATGTGTCTCCCCGATGACTGCTCAAAGGCTCATTTCCACCTGGCATGTGTCTCCCCGATGACTGCTCAAAGGCTCATTTCCACCTGGCATGTGTCTCCCCGATGACTGCTCAAAGGCTCATTTCCACCTGGCATGTGTCTCCCCGATGACTGCTCAAAGGCTCATTTCCACCTGGCATGTGTCTCCCCGATGACTGCTCAAAGGCTCATTTCCACCTGGCATGTGTCTCCCCGATGACTGCTCAAAGGCTCATTTCCACCTGGCATGTGTCTCCCCGATGACTGCTCAAAGGCTCGTTTCCACCTGGCATGTGTCTCCCCGATGACTGCTCAAAGGCTCGTTTCCACCTGGCATGTGTCTCCCCGATGACTGCTCAAAGGCTCATTTCCACCTGGCATGTGTCTCCCCGATGACTGCTCAAAGGCTCATTTCCACCTGGCATGTGTCTCCCCGATGACTGCTCAAAGGCTCGTTTCCACCTGGCATGTGTCTCCCCGATGACTGCTCAAAGGCTCATTTCCACCTGGCATGTGTCTCCCCGATGACTGCTCAAAGGCTCATTTCCACCTGGCATGTGTCTCCCCGATGACTGCTCAAAGGCTCATTTCCACCTGGCATGTGTCTCCCCGATGACTGCTCAAAGGCTCATTTCCACCTGGCATGTGTCTCCCCGATGACTGCTCAAAGGCTCATTTCCACCTGGCATGTGTCTCCCCGATGACTGCTCAAAGGCTCATTTCCACCTGGCATGTGTCTCCCCGATGACTGCTCAAAGGCTCATTTCCACCTGGCATGTGTCTCCCCGATGACTGCTCAAAGGCTCATTTCCACCTGGCATGTGTCTCCCCGATGACTGCTCAAAGGCTCATTTCCACCTGGCATGTGTCTCCCCGATGACTGCTCAAAGGCTCATTTCCACCTGGCATGTGTCTCCCCGATGACTGCTCAAAGGCTCATTTCCACCTGGCATGTGTCTCCCCGATGACTGCTCAAAGGCTCATTTCCACCTGGCATGTGTCTCCCCGATGACTGCTCAAAGGCTCATTTCCACCTGGCATGTGTCTCCCCGATGACTGCTCAAAGGCTCATTTCCACCTGGCATGTGTCTCCCCGATGACTGCTCAAAGGCTCATTTCCACCTGGCATGTGTCTCCCCGATGACTGCTCAAAGGCTCATTTCCACCTGGCATGTGTCTCCCCGATGACTGCTCAAAGGCTCATTTCCACCTGGCATGTGTCTCCCCGATGACTGCTCAAAGGCTCATTTCCACCTGGCATGTGTCTCCCCGATGACTGCTCAAAGGCTCATTTCCACCTGGCATGTGTCTCCCCGATGACTGCTCAAAGGCTCATTTCCACCTGGCATGTGTCTCCCCGATGACTGCTCAAAGGCTCATTTCCACCTGGCATGTGTCTCCCCGATGACTGCTCAAAGGCTCATTTCCACCTGGCATGTGTCTCCCCGATGACTGCTCAAAGGCTCGTTTCCACCTGGCATGTGTCTCCCCGATGACTGCTCAAAGGCTCATTTCCACCTGGCATGTGTCTCCCCGATGACTGCTCAAAGGCTCATTTCCACCTGGCATGTGTCTCCCCGATGACTGCTCAAAGGCTCATTTCCACCTGGCATGTGTCTCCCCGATGACTGCTCAAAGGCTCGTTTCCACCTGGCATGTGTCTCCCCGATGACTGCTCAAAGGCTCATTTCCACCTGGCATGTGTCTCCCCGATGACTGCTCAAAGGCTCATTTCCACCTGGCATGTGTCTCCCCGATGACTGCTCAAAGGCTCATTTCCACCTGGCATGTGTCTCCCCGATGACTGCTCAAAGGCTCGTTTCCACCTGGCATGTGTCTCCCCGATGACTGCTCAAAGGCTCATTTCCACCTGGCATGTGTCTCCCCGATGACTGCTCAAAGGCTCATTTCCACCTGGCATGTGTCTCCCCGATGACTGCTCAAAGGCTCATTTCCACCTGGCATGTGTCTCCCCGATGACTGCTCAAAGGCTCATTTCCACCTGGCATGTGTCTCCCCGATGACTGCTCAAAGGCTCATTTCCACCTGGCATGTGTCTCCCCGATGACTGCTCAAAGGCTCATTTCCACCTGGCATGTGTCTCCCCGATGACTGCTCAAAGGCTCATTTCCACCTGGCATGTGTCTCCCCGATGACTGCTCAAAGGCTCATTTCCACCTGGCATGTGTCTCCCCGATGACTGCTCAAAGGCTCATTTCCACCTGGCATGTGTCTCCCCGATGACTGCTCAAAGGCTCATTTCCACCTGGCATGTGTCTCCCCGATGACTGCTCAAAGGCTCATTTCCACCTGGCATGTGTCTCCCCGATGACTGCTCAAAGGCTCATTTCCACCTGGCATGTGTCTCCCCGATGACTGCTCAAAGGCTCATTTCCACCTGGCATGTGTCTCCCCGATGACTGCTCAAAGGCTCATTTCCACCTGGCATGTGTCTCCCCGATGACTGCTCAAAGGCTCATTTCCACCTGGCATGTGTCTCCCCGATGACTGCTCAAAGGCTCATTTCCACCTGGCATGTGTCTCCCCGATGACTGCTCAAAGGCTCGTTTCCACCTGGCATGTGTCTCCCCGATGACTGCTCAAAGGCTCATTTCCACCTGGCATGTGTCTCCCCGATGACTGCTCAAAGGCTCGTTTCCACCTGGCATGTGTCTCCCCGATGACTGCTCAAAGGCTCATTTCCACCTGGCATGTGTCTCCCCGATGACTGCTCAAAGGCTCATTTCCACCTGGCATGTGTCTCCCCGATGACTGCTCAAAGGCTCATTTCCACCTGGCATGTGTCTCCCCGATGACTGCTCAAAGGCTCATTTCCACCTGGCATGTGTCTCCCCGATGACTGCTCAAAGGCTCATTTCCACCTGGCATGTGTCTCCCCGATGACTGCTCAAAGGCTCATTTCCACCTGGCATGTGTCTCCCCGATGACTGCTCAAAGGCTCATTTCCACCTGGCATGTGTCTCCCCGATGACTGCTCAAAGGCTCATTTCCACCTGGCATGTGTCTCCCCGATGACTGCTCAAAGGCTCATTTCCACCTGGCATGTGTCTCCCCGATGACTGCTCAAAGGCTCATTTCCACCTGGCATGTGTCTCCCCGATGACTGCTCAAAGGCTCATTTCCACCTGGCATGTGTCTCCCCGATGACTGCTCAAAGGCTCATTTCCTTTGAGCAGCTCCTCCTCTTGTTGTTGCCCTCTGGTGGTCGGTCGGTGGAATGACAGCCTGCCTGTCTACTTTCAGCTCTAAACTGCTTGTTCTTGTCAATAATACCAGATTGATTCCTGGGATGGCAGGACTTTCATATGATGAAAAACTGGATTGACTAGGCTTGTACTCGTTGGAATTTAGAAGATTGAGGGGGGATCTGATTGAAACGTATAAGATCCTAAAGGGATTGGACAGGCTAGATGCAGGAAGATTGTTCCTGATGTTGGGGAAGTCCAGAACGAGGGGTCACAGTTTGAGGATAAAGGGGAAGCCTTTTAGGACCGAGATGAGGAAAAACTTCTTCACACAGAGAGTGGTGAATCTGTGGAATTCTCTGCCACAGGAAACAGTTGAGGCCAGTTCGTTGGCTGTATTTAAGAGGGAGTTAGATATGGCCCTTGTGGCTACGGGGATCAGGGGGTATGGAGGGAAGGCTGGGCCGGGGTTCTGAGTTGGAGGATCAGCCATGATCATACTGAATGGCGGTGCAGGCTCGAAGGGCCGAATGGCCTACTCCTGCACCTATTTTCTATGTTTCTATGCTCATCAATTTACCGGACACGTCACTCAGAGACATGGGCTGCAGATTTCTTTGTGTGACTGTATGTTTACCGCTATCTTATATGTGTTATATGTACCAAATGCTGTGTATGATTGTTGATACTATGTTTTGCACCTTGGTCCCGTAGTAACAGTGTTTCATCTGTCTGTATTCATGGATATTCATGCAAGGCTCAATGACATTAAACCTGAACTTGAAATTTATGGTCATCTGAATGTACATACATACAACTAAATGAAGCAACATTCCTCCAGACCACAGTGCAGCTAAAATACATACATCACACACACCACATAAAACAAAATATAACCACAAATAAGTTAATAAAATATAATTCAAAATGCATGTGATGTGTGCAGCACAGGTAAACAGTAAACTGTATGATAACACCAAACAGCTCGCTGTTTTAGTGAAGAGACCGAGTGGTAGCAGGGTAATCCACTGCTCGGTCTGCAACAACGCACCAATTACAAGCAGCACAGAACAGTCCAGCTCGGAACAGGCCATCCGGCCCACAGTGTCTGTGATAATCATGTCAACCTAATGCTATCTGAATACACAAGGTCTCAGCAATTTGCTAATAATAATATTTTCACAGACGAGGAAGCAAAGTATATTTCAGCATTATTTGAAGGCACAGTGGCATCAGCACCAGACTTCGGACCGAAGACTCCCGAATTCGAATCCACGTCGGGCCACCCCCGCCGGACACGCTTTCCATCCGTGCCGGGTTGAGCGTCGAGCGAGCCACTCGGCCTCATAAAAAACAGGGGTCGAGTCAGGAACGCTCATATCGTGACCCGGTTAATCCGAAAGGAGACTAATCCTGACACCACGCGCCAGACAAGAATGACTGACTGTCTGGTGCGACACGCTAGGAAGGACCCCATCAAAAGCCTCATTCGAGTCAGCAAGACATGTCTTTCCCTGCACAAAGCCATGCTCCCTGTCCTGTGGGGATGTACCTTACTCTGATTGTCAGACGTTGTTTCATTGCAATTGGTTAGTTTAGAAACTGCAGCTGCTTTTCCCATCGGACAGCCACCTGGTGTCCAGTTTCAAATATCCTGGGTAAATAAAATAGCACATGGAAGGGGCTTGCTCTCTTCTTCCTTTGTTTAAGGCAAGGCGATTCGGAGGGCATTTGATAAGGTGCCACACATGAGGCTGCTTAACAAGATAAAATCCTATGGTGTTACAGGAAAGATACTGGCATGGACAGAGGAATGGCTGACAGGCAGGAGGCAGCGAGTGGGATTAAAGGGGGCCTTTTCTGGTTGGCTGCCAGTGACTAGTGGTGTTCCTCAGGGTCAGTATTGGGACTGTTACTTTTCACATTGTTTGTCAATGATTTGGATAATGGAACTGATAGCTTTGTGGCAAAGTTTGCAGATGAGATATGGAGATAGGTGGAGGGGTAGGTAGTGCTGAGGAAGCAATGTGATTGCAGCAGGACTTAGACAAATTGGAAGAATAGGCAAAAGTGGTAAATGGAATAGTGTTGGGAAATGTATGATAATGTATTTTGGTAAAAGGAAGAATAGCGCTGACTATTATCTAAAGGGGGAGAAAGTTCAAACATCAAGGGAGCAGGAGAACTTAGGAGTCCTCGTGCAAGACTCCCAGAAGGTTAATTTACAGTTTGAGTCTGTGGTAAAGAAGGCAAATGCAATGTTGGCATTTATTTCAAGGGGGATAGAATATAAAAACAAGGAGATAATAATGAGCCTTTATAAGACACTAGTCAGGCTGCACTTGGAGTATTGTCAACAGTTTTGGGCCCCATATCTCAATATGTGTTGTCATTGGAGAGAGTCCAGAGGAGGTTCACGAGAATGAATCCAGGAATGAAGGGGTTAACATATGAGGAGCATTTGGCAGCTTTGGGCCTGTACTCACTGGAATTTAGAAGAATGCATGGGGATCTTTTTGAGACCTCTTGAATGTTGAAAGGACTAGATGAGGTGGATATGGAGAGGATGTTTCCTATGGTGAGGGTATCCAGAACTAGAGGGCACAGCCTGAAAACTGAGGGGTGACTTTTTAGACCAGAAGCAAGGAGGAATTTTTTTTAGCCAGAGAGTGGTGAATCTGTGGAATACTCTTCCACAGACTGTTGTGGAGGCCAAGTCCATAGGTGTATTTAAGGCAGAAGTTGATAGTTTCCTGAATGGTCAGGGCATCAAAGGATACGGCAACCAGGCGGGTGTATGGGATTGAGTGGGATCCAGGATCAGCCATCATGGAATGGCAGAGCAGACTTGATGGGCTGAATGGCCTAATTCTGCTCCTATGGTCCTATAATATGCTCTGCGCACACTTTTAACTAAGTATGTTTGTTAAGTAATCAGCTTTGTATTGTCTGTAACTTGGGGAACATGAATGTTTGATTGAATTTTGACTGTTTGAAAATAAATGATGAATAGACCCATTCAGAGAGAGTGCTTTCTGTCTCACTTGCAGGACCTGCAAACCTGATTCAACATTATACTCCCTCTCACTGACTAGCCATGATTTCTGAAATGCTCATAAACTCTATTCCTAAGAATTCTCTCCAGTAACTTCCTTACCACTGGTGAGAGACTCACCGGTCTATAGTTTCCAGGATTACCCCTGGTTCCCTGCTTGAATAATGGAACAACATTAGATACTCGCCGTCCTCCAGGACCTTGCCTGTGGCTTGAGATGGCCGAACAAAATTGTTCAAGTAATTTTCCCATATTCCCAAATTCCCTCATCGTTTAGAGATAGATCCATGGACTCTCCCCTGACGACTCTGTGCAAAAGACTTCCAATTTCATATGAAATATCTCATCTCAATCCTAAATGGCTGCCCCTTATTCCGAGAGCATGTCCTCTGCCTCCGGGCTCTCTCAGAAGAGACATCCTCGCAGCATTTACCCAGTCCATCCCTCAAGAATCCTCTTTCAATAAGATCACTTCCAATTGTTTTATTGCTTAAGTAAAGTTCCATGTAGGACAACGCCTCTACATCCAGGGACTTTGTACCAACTTCTCTGTATGGAAAACATATCTTTCATTATAAATAAGGTTCACTCAGGTGTTCACTATTTCAGATGTGACATCACTACTGGCTCACACAATTGCAACAAGATTTAAGGAAACATGAAATAAAGACAAAATCCCTTCAGCTTTCTCCATTACCTGCTGTGCGTGTGTCTGTGTCTGCATTTCTCACACAACACGCTACTTAACAAATTTCTGCTCACTCATTAAACAATCTCGGAACTACAGCCTTGTACATTACACCTTGCCTTCTCACTTATTTGTGTCTGAAGGATTGCCTACCATGCGTTCACTGTCTTTCCAGTTCACGCACATGCTGTGGGAGGTCATGTCAGAACACCGATCCCAAAGGTATCCTATTGGTCACCGACATGAAAATGACCCCAACTCATGCTAACCAATCGTTCAACGGTGCCAAAAGATCATTTCAAAAGCCACAGACTTGTTCTAACACTCTCTCAAACAGCTTCTAGAAGTCCAAATAGGTCAGCCTGGATCCCTTCCATCCACTTTGGTTGAGACTAGTTCAAGACACAAATCTGGGAGGCTGTGGGAAGCCTATCAGACGGATCTCGGGGAGGGAGAGAATGGCTGTGATGAGAGATTAAGCATACTAGTTCCATACCCTTGTGTGAACAATAATGGGAAGCAGTAATTGAGCTCTGACCAGCAACCAATCCACATTTGGGATTGATGAGCAAGAGCAAATTAAAGGTAATCTTGAGGCTTCAGTCAGAGAAAGAAAAGCTCTACCTGAAGTTTTTTTGCCCCTTCCTTTTCTTATATCTGCTCAGTCAGGACAGAGGGATGCCAGGCAGGATGGCTGAATGTTACTTTTATGGGATGTGGTAAGGAAGGGAGATCTCCAGTGTCCCTGAAGACTACAACTGCAAGAAGTGCACCCAACTGCAGCTTCTAACAACCTGTGTTAAGGAGCTGGAGCTGGAGCTGGAACTGGATGAATTCCGGATCATTCAGGAGGTTGAGGGGTGATAGATAGGACATATAGAGAGGTAGTTACACCCAAGGTGCAGGAAACTGGATGACAGTCAGGAAGGGGAAAGGGGTTAAGGAGCCGGTGCAGAGTACCCTGTGGCCATCCCTCTCTACAACAGGTACATGACTTTGGGTATGGGGAGGGGGGGGGTGACCTACCAGAGGAAAGTCACAAAGTCACAGCAGTCAGGTCTCTGGCACCAAGTCCAAGTCTGTGACTCAGAAGGGAAAGGCAGAGAAGAGGCACACTGTGGTGATAGGGGATTTGTCAGTTAAAGGAACAGAAAGGAGGTTCTGTGGGCAAGAACGAGATTCTCAGATGGTATGTTGCCTCCAGGGTGCCAGGGTCTGGGACATCTCAGATCGAGTCCTCAGAATTCTTCAGTGGGAGGGTGAACAGCAAGAGGTCGTGGTCCATGCAGGTACCAATAACATGGATAGGAAGAGAGATGAGGTTCTGCATTGGGAGCTCAGTGAGTTAGGTGCCAAATTAAAAAGCAGAACCCCAGGGTTGTGATTTCAGGATTGCTAGCCACGCCACGTGCTAGTGAGGCCAGAACTAGGAAGATTAACAATTGACTAAAGAGTTGGTGTAGGAGGGAGGGCATAAGATTTTTGGATCATTGGGCTCTCTTCCAGGGAAGGTGGGACCTGTACAGAAGGGACGGTTTGCACCTGAACTGGAGGGGGATTAATATCCTAGTGAGAAGGTTTGTTAATGCTGCACGGTGAGGTTTAAACTAGAATTGCAGGGAGATGGGAACCAGAGTGTCAGAACAGTTAGTGGAGAGGTTGTGGAGACAGATGTTGATAAGACCTCAGACAAAGTCAGGAATATACAGACTGTAGTGAGAAGCACAAGATTGTTATTGTTGGCAGTTTTAACTTCCCACATGGTGACTGGGAATCCCATACCGTCAAAGGACAAGATGGGATAGAGTCTGTCAAATGTGTTCAGGAAACCTCTCAACAAGAAGTCCCAACAAGAGAGTTGTGCTACGCTGATCTGCTTTTAGGGAACGAGACAGGGCAGGTGACAGAAGTTTGTGTACAGGAACACTTTGCATCTTGTGGTCACAAAGCCATTAGTTTCAAAGTACATATGCAAAAAGCTATGTCTGCTCTTCGGGTTGAGGTTCTAAATTGGAGAAAGACCAATTTTGATAGTATCAGAAATGATCTGATAAGCAAGCATTGGGACAGGCTGTTTTCTGGCAAAGGAGTACTTGGAAAGTGGGAGGTCTTCAAAAAAAAAACAGGTTTGAGAGTACAAAGCTTGTATGTGCCTGTCAGAATGAAAGGTAAAGATACAACTGTAGGGAACCTTGGTTTTCATGAGATATTGAGGCCCTGGTTAAGGAAAAACAGGAAGTGCACAGCAGGTATAGGCAAGTAGGAACAAGGAAACGAGGAGGAGGAGTATCCGAAGGGATTCCACAGATATGTTAAGAGCAAAAGGATTGCAAGGAACAAAACTGGTCTTCTGAAAGATCGGAATGGTAATCCATTATGGAGCCAAAACAAATGGGGCAGATTTTAAAACAACTCTTTGCATCTATATTTACTTGGGAGATGGTTACAGAGTCGACACAAGTGAGGTAAAGCAGCATCAACTTCATGGACCCTGTACAGATTACAGAAGAGGAGGTGTTTGCTACCCTGAGGCAAATCCCCAGGGCCTGGCAAATTGCTCCCTTGGACCCAACAGGAGGCAATTGCAGAAATTGCCTGGACCCTAGCAGATATATTTAAAACATCCTTAGCAACAGGAGAGGTACCAGAGGATTGGAGGATAGACAATGTTGTTCTGCTGTTTAAAAAAGGATCTAAGGTGAAACCAGAAATTACAGGCTAGTGAGTCGGACATCAGCTGAGGGAAAGTTACTGGAAGGTATTCTAAGGGACCAGATATACAAGTATTTGGATAGACACAGACTGATTAAGGATAGCCAGTATGGCTTCGTGCATGGAAAGTCTTGAAGAAGCCAATCTTATAGTTTTTCGAGAAAGTTAGCGGGAAAGTGGATGAAGGCAAGGCAGTGGATGCTGTCTACATGGACTTCAGTAAGGCATTTGACAAGGTCCTGCATGGGAGGTTGGTGAAGAAGATTCACTTACTCGGCACTCAGGATGAGGCAGTAAATTGGGTTTGTGGGAGAAGCCAGAGAGTGGTAGTAGAGGGTGGTCTTTCTGTCTGGAAGCCTGAGACTAGTGGTGTACCACAGGGATCAATGTTGTTTGTCATCTATATCAATGATCTGGATGATAGTGTGATTAACTGGATCAGCAAACTTGCAGATGACAACAAGATTGGGGGTGTAGTGAGGAAGGCTATCATGGCTTACAGAGGGATCTACATTAGTTAGAAAAATGGGCTGAAAAATGGCATATGGAACTTAATGCAGAAAGTGCAAGGTTTTGCGCTTCAGTAGGACCAACCAGGGTAGGTCTTACACAGTGAACACTAAGGATTGTGGTAGAACAAAGGGATCTGGGAATACAGGGACACAATTCATTGAAAGTGGTGTCACAGGTATATAGGGTTGTAAAGAAAGCTTTTGGCACATTGGCCTTCATAAATCAATGTATTAAATACATGAGATGGGATGTTATGTTGAAGTTGTACAAAACATTGTTGAGGCCTAATTTGGAGTATTATGTGCAGTTTTTATCTCTTGCCACCACCAGGAAGCATGTAAACAAGGTTGAAAGAGTACAGAGAAAATTTACAAGAACGTTGCCAGGTCTGGAGGACCTGAGTCATAGGGAAAGATTGAATAGATGAGAACTTTGGAACGTAGAAGATTGACAGGAGATTTGATGGAGGTATACAAAATTATGAGGGGTACAGATAGGGTAAATGTACGCAGGCTTTTTCCACTGAGGTTCGGTGGGACTGCAACCAGAGGTCATGGGTTAGGGGCGAAAGGTGAGAAGTTTAAGCAGAACATGAGGGGAATCTTCTTCACTCAGAAGCTTGTCAGAGTGTGGAACAAGCTGCCAGCACAAGTAGCTATAGCAACAGGCTGACGAAACTCATGGATGAGACAAGAGTGGTCACAGGTACCTGAAATCAAAAGCTTTTGAAATAGGCAAACATGAGGAAATCTGCAGATGCTGGAATTTCAAGCAACACACATCAAAGTTGCTGGTGAACGCAGCAGGCCAGGCAGCATCTCTAGGAAGAGGTACAGTCGACGTTTCAGGCCGAGACCCTTCGTCAGGACTAACTGAAAAAAGAGATAGTAAGAGATTTGAAAGTGGGAGGGGGAGATCCGAAATGATAGAAGACAGGAGGGGGAGGGATGGAGCCAAGAGCTGGACAGTTGATTGGCAGTTCATCTGGAAGATCATTTCGCTGAACACTTGCGCTCTGTCCGCCAAAGAAAGCAGGATCTCCCAGTGGCCACACATTTTAATTCCACATCCCATTCCCATTCTGATATGTCTATCCACGGCCTCCTCTACTGTAAAGATGAAGCCACACTCAGGTTGGAGGAACAACACCTTATATTCCATCTGGGTAGCCTCCAACCTGATGGCATGAACATTGACTTCTCTAACTTCCGCTAATGCCCCACCTCCCCCTCGTACCCCATCCATTATTTATTTATATACACATATTCTTTTTCTCTCACTCTCCTTTTTCTCCCTCTGTCCCTCTCACTATACCCTTTGCCCATCCTCTGGGGTTTTCTCCCCCCCGTCTCCCTTTTCTTTCTCCCTGGGCCTCCTGTCCCATGATCCTCTCATATCCCCTTTGCCAATCACCTGTCCAGCTCTTGGCTCCATCCCTCCCCCTCCTGTCTTCTCCTATCATTCCGGATCTCCCCCTCCCACTTTCAAATCTCTTACTAGCTCTTCCTTCAGTTAGTCCTGACGAAGGGTCTCGGCCTGAAACGTCGACCGTACCTCTTCCCAGAGATGCTGCCTGGCCTGCTGCATTCACCAGCAACTTTTATGTGTGTAGCTTTTTAAATAGCATCAGTTGCACATGCTTGTATTCAAAAAGCAGTAACTATTAAAAACTCAAACAACAGGAATTCTGCAGATGCTGGAAATTCAAGCAACACACATCAAAGTTGCTGGTGAACGCAGCAGGCCAGGCAGCATCTCTAGAAAGAGGTACAGTCGACGTTTCAGGCCGAGACCCTTCGTCAGGACTAACTGAAGGAAGAGTGAGTAAGATTTGAAAGTTGGAGGGGGAGATCCAAAATGATAGGAGAAGACAGGAGGGGGAGGGATGGAGCCGAGAGCTGGACAGGTGATTGGCAAAAGGGATATGAGAGGATCATGGGACAGGAGGTCTGGGAAGAAAGAAAGGGGAGGGGACCCAGAGGATGGGCAAGGGGTATATTCAGAGGGACAGAGGGAGAAAAAGGAGTGAGAGAAAGAATGTGTGCATAAAAATAAGTAACAGATGGGGTACAAGGGGGAGGTGGGGCATTAGCGGAAGTTAGAGAAGTCGATGTTCATGCCATCAGGTTGGAGGCTACCCAGACGGAATATAAGGTGTTGTTCTTCCAACCTGAGCGTGGCTTCATCTTTACAGTAGAGGAGGCCGTGGATAGACATGTCAGAATGGGAATGGGATGTGGAATTAAAATGTGTGGCCACTGGGAGATCCTGCTTTCTCTGGCGGACAGAGCGTAGGTGTTCAGCAAAGCGGTCTCCCAGTCTGCGTCGGGTCTCGCCAATATATAGAAGGCCACATCGGGAGCACCGGATGCAGTATATCACCCCAGCTGACTCACAGGTGAAGTGTCGCCTCACCTGGAAGGACTGTCTGGGGCCCTGAATGGTGGTGAGGGAGGAAGTGTAAGGGCATGTGTAGCACTTGTTCTGCTTACACGGATAAGTGCCAGGAGGGAGATCAGTGGGGAGGGATGGGGGGGACGAATGGACAAGGGAGTTGCGTAGGGAGCGATCCCTGCAGAATGCAGAGAGAGGGGGGAGTGCTTAGTGTGGGATCCCGTTGGAGGTGGCGGAAGTTACGGAGAATAATATGTTGGACCCGGAGGCTGGTGGGGTGGTAGGTGAGGACCAGGGGAACCATATTCCTAGTGGGGTGGCGGGAGGATGGAGTGAGAGCAGATGTATGTGAAATGGGGGAGATGCGTTTAAGAGCAGAGTTGATAGTGGAGGAAGGGAAGCCCCATTCTTTAAAAAAGGAGGACATCTCCAGAGAAAGCAGGATCTCCCAGTGGCCACACATTTCAATTCCACGTCCCATTCCCTTTCTGACATGTCTATCCACGGCCTCCTCTACTGTAAAGATGAAGCCACACTCAGGTTGGAGGAACAACACCTTATATTCCGTCTGGGTAGCCTCCAACCTGATGGCATGAACATCGACTTCTCCAACTTCCGCTAATGCCCCACCTCCCCCTTGTACCCCATCTGTTATTTATTTTTATACACACATTCTTTCTCTCACTCTCCTTTTTCTCCCTCTGTCCCTCTGAATATACCTCTTGCCCATCCTCTGGGTCCCACCCGCCCCCCCCGTCTTTCTTCCCGGACCTCCTGTCCCATGATCCTCTCGTATCCCTTTTGCCTATCACCTGTCCAGCTCTTGACTCCATCCCTCCCCCTCCTGACTTCTCCTATCATTTTGGATCACTCCCTCCCCCTCCAACTTTCAAATCTTACTCACTCTTCCTTCAGTTAGTCCTGACGAAGGGTCTCGGCCTGAAACGTCGACTGTACCTCTTCCTAGAGATGCTGCCTGGCCTGCTGTGTTCACCAGCAACTTTGATGTGTGTAACTATTAAAAACTACTGGTTTTATAGTACTGTAGTAGTATTGGTAACATTATAATTTGCTCTGTATTTCATTTAAATACATAATTTGTTACTCAGTTAAACAGTAGTTTGTCTTATACCATTTTAACTATTTCTATGAAACTTCAAGCTAATTGGGGCAGCTGCTTAACTGGGCCAAAATGTACTGGCTCGGGTGTGTTCCAACTAACTGGACCTGGACTAGTTTGTTAGTCAAGTGGTATTTGAACATGACATCAGTATCACAAGGAATCATTTACAGTAGCCTTGGTAAGTCCCGTGTATCCTGTGGGCAAAATGCACGTTTAGCTAAGAACTTCCTTTGCATAGGAAAGACTGAATTAAGCAACTCAACCTGATGACTTACAAATCAACCAGAAATAACCAGGGTGAACAGTGTCAGTGGCAACTGTTAAGATACAGGACACAAATGTTAAACTCCAGACCCCAATTCAATTACCAACACTCTACCTGGATTCTACATCACTGCATATCCTTTCTTTACCAGAGTTTTAAATGCATGTCCTGCTTTGTTCTATCAGTTGAGAGATGCATGTGACTCATTCCTCAAGAGTCAACATAATTTTCTGCTTACGTTTCAAAAATACTTCCTTTTTATCATTTGACACAAAACTGAAGCAAAAGTGAACAAACTTACAACTGAAGAGAAACTGAACATGTATTAAACCGGTCAAAACACAGAACCAACAAATAAGACCAAAACGATGGTGAGAATACACAATATAGTCACCATTTAATCCGGAATAATTCTGCTCTCTATGTAACACACAGGCCACGCTGCTGTAGATATAAATCATCCCTCCTGAGGTGTCTCAGCAGGGATCAAGTAATCCCTGATCCTGAGGGATTTGCCAAGGACCAGCGACAACTCAAGTCACCCCCATTTCTAAAAAACCATGAGCTCGGTGTGGAGCTGAGGGTTTCATTTCCTAAGCACTCTTCCTCAGATAGTCAAAAGCACTCTGGAGAGTACTGAGTTTTACCATCGATACCGTTGAAGAGGTGGCTCCCCAGGTCCAGGAGACCCTCTACTTTCCAGTGATGAGCACTTGGCCTTTGATTTCAGAGGTCTTTTTGTGCAGCTTCACTGAGGGTCTTTAGAAATGTTATCTGTAAAAAGCCATTCTATTTATTCAGTGTGGAAGCAGGTCTTGTAACCCACGGATCAGTTTGGTTGAAGGGCCAGTCTACAGGAACAGGCCCTTCGGCCCACAATGTTGTGCTGATCCATAGCACATTACAGCACATTACAGACAATTCAACTCACAATGTTGTGCTGATTCAATTAAATTAGTAACAACATGGGCAACTTAACTAATCTCTACTGCCCACAAAATGTCCAGATCCTTCCAGTTTTGTCACAATCATGTGCCAATCTCTTAAAAGTCTGTGTTTGACTCCACCACTGCCCCAGGCAGCACATTCCAAGAACCCACCACTCTCTGTGTAATAAAAACTTGCCTCTCACATCTCCTTTGAAATTACCTTAAATGCACGCCTTCTGGTATTAGACAATTCAACCCTGGGAAATATCAGGGGATATTTGTGTGACATTCTGCATAGGTATGTTCCAATGAGACAGGGAAAGGATGGTATGGTACAGGAACCATGGTGTACAAAGGCTGTTGAAAATCTAGTCAAGAAAAAAAGAAAAGCTAATGAAAGGTTCAGAAACCTAGATAATGATAGAGATCTAAAAGATTATAAGGCTGGCAGGAAGGAGTTTAAGAATGAAATTAGGAGAGCCAGAAGGAGCCATGAGAAGGCCTTTGCAAGCAGGATTAAGGGAAACCCCAAGACAGTCCACAAGTATGTGAAGAGCAAGAGGATAAGACGTGAGAGAATAGGACCAATCAAGTGTGACAGTGGGAAAGTGTGTATGGAACTGGAGGAGGAGGCAGAGGTACTTAATGAATACTTTGCTTCAGTATTCACTACAGAAAAGGATCTTGGCGAATGTAGGGATGACTTACAGCTGATTGAAAAGCTTGAGCATACAGACATTAAGAAAGAGGATGTGATGGAGCTTTTGGAAAGCATCAAGTTGGATGAGTCACCGGGACCAAATGAGATGTACCCCAGGCTAATGTGGGAAGCAAGGGAGAAGATTGTTGAGCCTCTGGCGATGATCTTTGCATCATCAGTGGGGACGGGAGAGGTTCTGGAGGATTGGAGGGTTGCAGATATTGTTCCCTTATTCAAGAAAGGGGGTAGAGATAGCCCAGGAAATTATAGACCAGTGGTTGGTAAGTTGATGGAGAAGATCCTGAGAGGCAGGATTTATGAACATTTGGAGAGGCATAATATGATTAGGAAAAATCAGCATGGCTTTGTCAAAGACAGGTCGTGCCTTACGAGTCTGATTGAATTTTTTGAGGATGTGACTAAACACATTAATGAAGGTAGAGCAGTAGATGTAGTGTATATGGATTTCAGCAAGGCATTTGATAAGGTACACCAAGCAAGGATTATTGAAAAAGTAAGGAGGCATAGGATCCAAGGGGACCTTGCTTTGTGGATCCAGAACTGGCTTGCCCACAGAAGGCAAAGAGTGGTTGTAGATGGATCATATTCTGCATGGAGGTCAGTGACCAGTGGTGTGCCTCAGGGATCTGTTCTGGGACCCCTACTCTTCGTGATTTTTATAAATGACATGGATGAGGAACTGGAGGGATGGGTTAGTAAATTTGCTGATGACACAAAGGTTAGAGGTGTTGTGGATAGTGTGGAGGGCTGTCAGGGGTTACAGCGGGACATCGATAGGATGCAAAACTGGGCTGAGAAATGGCAGATGGAGTTCAACCCAGATAAGTGTGAGGTGGTTCATTTTAGTAGGTCAAATATGATGGCAGAATATAGTATTAATAGTAAGACTCTTGGCAGTGTGGAGGATCAGAGGGATCTTGGGGTCCGAGTCCATAGGACGATCAAAGCAGTTGCGCGGTTGACCCTGTGGTTAAGAAGGCGTACGGTGTATTAGCTTTCATCAATCATGGGATTGAGTTTAAGAGCCGAGAGGTAATGTTACAGCTATATAGGACCCTATAGTCAGGTCCGGTCACTGGGCTGAGCGCTCCTGGTACCATGTAACCCAGTACTACCTGTTCGGCGACTAAACCGGCTCCCCCACCAGGCTTGCTTGCTGAGGAGGGTGGCTAGACACCCTGCAGGAAGAGAAACAAGAGCTGTCAAAGGGCGGAGTCAATGGCCATCTGGCAAACCCGTGCCGTGAAGCGCGGAAACGACATCCCTTACATCGAAGCCCGGTCTGGCCAATCCCTTCAACAGGACTTCCCCCAGCCGGCTTGGACCCCACCGTGCCGCTGGATCCGGGACGGGATGTCACCTCACTTACCATTGCATTGGAGCAGCTGAGGGCACAGGTGGCGAACAGGACCAGCCACCGGCGCCGGTAGGTGCGGTATCCGGGCGCAGGTCCCGGCGTCTCCATCGCCACCTCTCCCGAGCCGGCCGCCACGCTTCCGCGCCTGCGCAGTAGTGGCGCGATAGCCCCGCTCAGCCCGCTATGACCTCATCGGATGACGAGGGCCAATCAGAAGGCAGTACGCCCGAGAATAGCGCAAAACCCGGGCTGGAGTTCTAAAGTGGGACTGTCAGTGCAATCCAAAACACGGAGCCTGAGTTACAGGCGGGGTCTGTCAGCAGAATCGAAAACTCAGAGTCGGGGTAACCGTGCAATCTGAAACTCGGAGCTGGAGTTACAAAGTGGGACGGTCAGCGCAATCCAAAACCCGGAACCGGAGTTCCAGGAGGGATTTCCAGCGCAATCCAAAACCCGGAGGCGGGATTATCAACGCAATCGAAAAATCGGAGCCGGAGTAACAGGCGGGTCCGCCCGTGCAATCTATCGCGCCTACAATTAGAATCAGAATCCTTTATTATCGCCAAGTATGTGGACACATACAGGGAATTTGATGCCGTTTCCCTGAGCAGTTCCCGGACTTGCAACCGAATCACTGGCTCAGCGTCCCGCCCGCCGCAGCGATCTGTCTACTTTTGCAACCAATCCGTTTATATATACAGCCCGATCTATTACCTTGGAATGTTCATACGTACAGTGATGACGTAAGAAATAAAAACAAAAGCAATCACACAAAAATGCTGGAGGAACTCAGCAGGTCAGGCAGCATCTATGGAGGGCAATCCTCCAGCATTTTGTGGGTTAGACCATAAGACATGGGAGCAGAATTTGCCCATTTGGCCCATAGATCTGCTGCGCCATTCAATCCTGACTGATCCATCTAACTTATCCTGCTCAACCCCAGTTCCCGGCCTCTCCCCATAACCTTTGATGCCATGTCCAATCAAGAACCTATTAATCTCTGCCTTAAATACACCCAGCAACCTGGTCTCCACAGCTGCATGTGGCAATAAACTCCACAAATTCACCACCCTCTAGCTAAAGGAATTTCTCCGCACCTCTGTTTTGAAAGGGTGCCCCTCTATCCTGAGGCTGTGCCCTCTTGTCCAAGACTCTCCCACCATGGGAAACATCCTTTCCACATCTACTCTGTCTAGGTCTTTCAACATTCAAAAGGTTTCAATGAATCCATCCTTCTGACTTCCAGCGAGTACAGACCCAGAGCCATCAAACATTTCTTACATGATAACCCTTTCATTTCTGGACCCCCTCCAATGCTAGCACACCTTTTCTAAGATGAGGGGTCCAAAACTGTTACAATACTCAAGGTGATGCCTCACAAATGTCTTATAAAGCCTCAGCATCACATCCCTGCTCTTGTATTCTGGACCTCTTGAAATGAATGTTCTACATGACATTTGCCTTCCTCACCAAAGACTCAACTTGCAAGTTAACCTTCAAGGTGTTCTGCACAAGGACTCCCAAGTCCCTTTGCATCTCAGATTCCTGGATTTTCTCCCCGTTTAGAAAATAGTCCGCACATTTATTTCTACTATCAAAATGTTGGCCTCTGTCCATTACTCTGAAGATTTTCTGCTTCTTTGATGTTACCTCACATTATGCTGATGCCTTACAATATGAGAGACATTCAATAATCAGAACACAATTGTACACAATTCTCCAGGTAGATCCAATTTCCCCCGGGATCAATAAAGTATGACTATGACTATGACTATGAGATCAAAGTTCAAAGTAAATTTAGTATCGTCTTTTTACAGGCAGCTACAGGAAAACAAAAGAATCCATGAAAAAGCCACACAATAAAAGCTGACAAACACCGATGTGCGAAAGAGTACAAACCGTGCAAATAAAACAGGAATACCATGGGCTGCAAGGTCTTCAAAAGTGAGCCCACAGTGAGCCTGCAGAGAAGAATGCGGTATCCGTGCACAGGTGAGCAACAAATGGTGAGGAGTAGTTCCTCCATACAGAGGGTGGGGGGATATGGAATGGAAATGCCAAAGGCAGGAACAGTTACAACACTTAAAAGGCATTTGCATGGGAGAGGAGACAGATGCAGACCCAGTTCAGGCAAACACAATTACAAAAGATTCTGCAGATACTGGAAATCCACAGCAACACACACTGGAGCTGGAGGAACTAAGCAGGTCAGGCAGCACCTATAAAAAGGAATACAGAGCCAACATTTTAGGCCAATCAGGTACAGGTGATTGAGTGAATATACTGGTGAACAGGTACAGGTGATTGGGTGAATACACAATGGGCCAGATGGCCAACTCCTGCTCCTATTTCTTATGTTCTTATCACCACTACCTGTTCACCAGTGTATTCAATAAGATCATGGCTGATCTGGCCATGGACTCATCTCCACCCACCTGCCTTTTCCCTATAACCCTTAATTCCCCCACTATGCAAAAATCTATCCAACCTTGTCTTAAATATACTTACTGAGGTAGCCTCCACTGCTTCATTGGGCAGAGAATTCCACAGATGCACCAATCGCCAGGAAAAGCAGTTTCTCCTCATCTCCGTCCTAAATTTACTTCCTCGAATCTTGCTATGTCCCCTAGTTCTAGTTTCACCCACCAGAGGAAACAACTTTCCTGCCTCTATCTTATATATCCCTTTCATAATTTTATATGTTTCTATAAGATCTGTTCTTATTCTTCTGAATTTTAACAAGTACAGTCCCAGGCAACTCAATCTCTTCTCATCGTCTAAACCCCTTCATCCCTGGAATCAACCCGGTGAACCTCCTCTGCACCGCCTCCAAAGTCAGTATATCCTTCTTCAAGTAAGGAGACCAGAACTGCACACTGTACTCCAGGTGTGGCCTCACCAGTACCCTGTACAGTTGCAGCATAACCTCCCTGCTCTTAAATTCAATTCCTCTAGCAATGAATGCCAACATTCCATTTGCCTTCTTGATAGCCTGCTGCACCTGCAAACCAACCTTTTGTGATTCATGCACAAGCACTCCCAAGTCCCTCTGCACAGCAGCGTGCTGCAATTTTTTACCATTTAATTAATAGTCTGATCTTTCATTTTTTTCTTCCAAAGTGGATGACCTCGCATTTACCAACACTGTACTCCATCCGCCAGACCCTTGCCCATTCTCTTAACCTATCTATATCTCTCTGCAGACTCTCCATACCTTCTGCACAATTTGCTTTTCCACTCAATTTAGTATCATTAGCAAACTTAGATACACTACACTCAGTCCCCTCTTCCGATCATTAATGTATATAGCGCTCAGTTACAGACCCAGCACCAAGCCCTGTGGCACACCACTCACCACTGATTTCCAACCAGAGTAACACCATGTATCCCAATTCCCTGCTTTCTATTAGTTAATCAATCCTCTAACCAAACCCCAAATCTATGCATCCTTATCTTACGGATGTCTTTTATGTGGCACCTTATCGAATGCCTTCTGGAAATCCAAGTAAATAACATCCATCCAACAAGGGGACCTGAGTTGAGAGTTAAAGGACAAAAGTTTAGGGGTAACAAGAGGGGGAACTTCTTTACTCAGAGAGTGGTAGCTGTGTGGAACGAGCTTCCAGCAGAAGTGGTTGAGGCAGGTTCGATGTTGTCATTTAAAGTTAAATTGGATAGATATATGGACAGGAAAGGAATGGAGGGTTATGGGCAGGTCAGTGGGACTAGGTGAGAGTAAGAATTCGGCACAGACTAGAAGGGCCGAGATGGCCTTTTTCAATGCTGTAATTGTTATATGGTTATATCTGTTCCTCTTTATCCACTGTGCTCATTATATCCTCAAAGAACTCCAGTTTTTGTCTGACAGGACCTATCATTGCTGCATCTGCCTGAAGGATCCATTTTTTTCCCATTGCCTCGATATTTCCTTTTTAATCATGGCTTCAAGTATTTTCCCAAATACAGATGTGAAACTAACTAGCCTATAGTTGCCTGCCTTTTGCCTACATCCTTTTTTGAACAGTGGCATGACATTCGCCGTCTTCCAATCCACCAGGATCTGCCCAGAGAATTATGTTAAATTATCCGCAAAGCCTCAACTATAACTTCTTCCATTTCTTTTAGTACTGTGAGATGCATTCCATCAGGACCAGACTAATATATCTTCAGGCCCACAAGTCTGCTCAGCACTACCTCTTTAGTGATAGCTATTGTATCGAGGTCCTCACCTCCCAATGCATCCCTAACAACTCTCTTTGGCATATTAGATGTGTCCTCCACCAACACAAAATAGTCATTCAAAGCCTCTGCCACTTGCTCATTACCGAACATCAATTCCCCCTTCTCGTCCTCCAAGGGACCTACATTCAATTTTGTCACCCTTTTCCACTTTATATAATAAAAATATTCTACTAACTGTATTCGAAGGGAGACGCACACATAGAGGACAACTGGATCTCTGCCCAAACCAATTGAGAGCTCCAGGACGTGGGGTTGGAAGAGACAAGACAGCACAAGGTTGTCTCCAACTCCTGGTTCACTCTCTCAGTTTGGCCATTAGGTTGGGGGTGAAAGCCAGACAAGAGGCTGGCTGTAGCTCCTACAAGAGAGCAGAAAGCCTTCCAAAAGCGGGAAGTGAACTGTGGTCCACGATCAGACACTATGTCTTGAGGAAAGCAATGGATCCTGAACACATCAAAGTTGCTGGTGAACGCAGCAGGCCGGGCAGCATCGGTAGGAAGAGGTGCAGTCAACGTTTCAGGCCGAGACCCTTGGTCAGGACTAACTGAAGGAAGAGTGAGTAAGGGATTTGAAAGTTGGAGGGGGAGGGGGAGATGCAAAATGATAGGAGAAGACAGGAGGGGGAGGGATGGAGCCAAGAGCTGGACAGGTGATAGACAAAAGGGATACGAGAGGATCATGGGACAGGAGGTCCGGGAAGAAAGACAAGGAGGTGGGGGGGGGGACCCAGAGGATGGGCAAGAGGTATATTCAGAGGGACAGAGGGAGAAAAAGGAGAGTGAGAGAAAGAATGTGTGCACAAAAATAAGCAACAGATGGGGTACGAGGGGGAGGTGGGGCCTCAGCGGAAGTTAGAGAAGTCGATGTTCATGCCATCAGGTTGGAGGCTACCCAGACGGAATATAAGGTGTTGTTTCTCCAACCTGAGTGTGGCTTCATCTTTACAGTAGAGGAGGCCATGGATAGACATGTCAGAATGGGAATGGGATGTGGAATTAAAATGTGTGGCCACTGGGAGATCCTGCTTTCTCTGGCGGACAGAGCGTAGATGTTCAGCAAAGCGGTCTCCCAGTCTGCGTCGGGTCTCACCAATATATTGAAGGCCACATCGGGAGCACCGGACGCAGTATATCACCCCAGCCGACTCACAGGTGAAGTGTTGCCTCACCTGGAAGGGCTGTTTGGGGCCCTGAATGGTGGTAAGGGAGGAAGTGTAAGGGCATGTGTAGCACTTGTTCCGCTTACACGGATAAGTGCCAGGAGGGAGATCAGTGGGGAGGGATGGGGGGGGACGAATGGACAAGGGAGTTGCCTAGGGAGCGATCCCTGTGGAATGCAGAGAGGGGGGGAGGGAAAGATGTGCTTAGTGGTGGGATCCCGTTGGAGGTGGCGGAAGTTACGGAGAATAATATGTTGGACCCGGAGGCTGGTGGGGTGGTAGGTGAGGACCAGGGGAACCCCATTCCTAGTGGGGTGGCGGGAGGATGGAGTGAGAGCAGATGTACGTGAAATGGGGGAGATGCGTTTAAGAGCATAGTGGAGGAAGGGAAGCCCCTTTCTTTAAAAAAGGAAGACATCTCCCTCGTCCTAGAATGAAAAGCCTCATCCTGAGAGCAGATGCGGCGGAGACGGAGGAATTGCGAGAAGGGGATGGCGTTTTTGCAAGAGACAGGATGAGAAGAGGAATAGTCCAGATAGCTGTGAGAGTCAGTAGGCTTATAGTAGACATCAGTGGATAAGCTGTCTCCAGAGACAGAGACAGAAAGATCGAGAAAGGGGAGGGCGGTGTCGGAAATGGACCAGGTAAACTTGAGGGCAGGGTGAAAGTTGGAGGCAAAGTTAACAAAGTCAACGAGTTCTGCATGCGTGCAGGAAGCAGCGCCAATGCAGTCGTCGATGTAGCGAAGGAAAAGTGGGGGACAGATACCAGAATAGGCACGGAACATAGATTGTTCCACAAACCCAACAAAAAGGCAGGCATAGCTAGGACCCATACGGGTGCCCATAGCTACACCTTTAGTTTGGAGGAAGTGGGAGGAGCCAAAGGAGAAATTATTAAGAGTAAGGACTAATTCCGCTAGACGGAGCAGGGTGGTGGTAGAGGGGAACTGATTAGGTCTGGAATCCAAAAAGAAGCGTAGAGCTTTGAGACCTTCCTGATGGGGGATGGAAGTATATAAGGACTGGACATCCATGGTGAAAATAAAGCGGTGGGGGCCAGGGAACTTAAAATCATCGAAAAGTTTAAGAGCGTGAGAAGTGTCACGAACATAGGTCGGAAGGGATTGAACAAGGGGGGATAAAACCGTGTCGAGGTATGCAGAAACGAGTTTGGTGGGGCAGGAGCAAGCTGAGACAATAGGTCGGCCAGGACAGGCAGGTTTGTGGACCTTGGGTAGGAGGTAGAAACGGGAAGTGCGGGGTGTGGGAACTATAAGGTTGGTAGCAGTGGATGGGAGATCCCCTTAGCGGATAAAGTCGGTGATGGTGTGGGAGACAATGGCCTGGTGCTCCTTGGTGGGGTCACGATCGAGGGGTAAATAAGAGGAGGTATCTGCGAGTTGTCGCTGTGCCTCGGCAAGGTAGAGGTCAGTACGCCAGACTACAACAGCAACCCCCTTATCGGCGGGTTTAATAATAAGGTTAGGATTAGTGCGGAGGGAGTGGAGAGCAGAGCGTTCGGAAGGAGTGAGGTTGGAATGGGGACAAGGTGCAGTGAAGTCGAGACGGTTGATGTCCCGTCGGCAATTAGCGATAAAGAGATCCAGAGCAGGCAGAAGACCAGAGCGGGGTGTCCATGAAGAAGAGGAGGGTTGAAGACGGGAGAAGGGGTCATCGGTGGGGGTGGAAGAGTCCTTGCTGAAGAAGTAGGCTCGGAGACGGAGACGGCAGAAGAAAAGTTCCGCATCCTTGCGAACACGGAACTCGCTGAGGTGTGGGCGAAGGGGGACAAAGGTGAGGCCCTTACTGAGAACAGAGCGTTCTGCCTCCGACAGTTGAAGGTCGGAGGGGATGGTAAAGACCCGGCACGGATGAGAGCTGGGATCAGAGGGGGGAGAGGGGAGGCTGGGGGTGTCAATGGAGAGGGGAGGGTTGGGGTGAGAGGAAGATGGAGCCTCTGAGGGCCCAGGAGTTGACGGTGGGATCTGAGGAAGACGGGGCTGCGGAGTGGTGGTTGGGGAAGGGGAGACGGGAGTCACAACAGCAGCACATAAAGACCCGGCCTGGAGTTGAAGGCTGGCGTCGCAGTTGGTGGTTGCGCAATCGCTGTGAAGGTGTCCATGGTCGTTGCTGGAGTCCGGGTTTTGAATATGTCCTGAGGTGTTGGAGCCGGCGAGAACACCTGTTGAACAGTGGACATAACAGACACGCTGGACGCTGGTCTGATGTCTTGTTCCGAGTGCAGGTGGGAAAGGCAGATACAAGGTCGTGGACATCTTGGGACATAGATGGCCACAAAATTGTCTCTTTATAAACTCCTGAGTCCGTTGAATTCCTGGATGTCCAGCCAGACAGGAGGAGTGACCCTATTCCAACACTTTGGAATGCACAGCAGCAGGGACAACAGCCAGTTGGGAGGTCCCCCATCCGGGCCTGGATCTGTGGGCGGCCTTCAACTCTGCCTCTATTCCCCAGATCACCGGAGCAGTGATACACGAGCGAGAAAGAATGGGCTCTGTATCGGCACTGTCCTCAGATCCTCGAACTGCCAGGAGAGAGCGTTGGCCTTTGTATTCTTGCTGCCGGGACGATAAGTGAGGATGAAATTGAACCGTGTGAAGAGGAAAACCTACTGGGCTTGATGAGGTTGAGTCTCTTTGAATCCTGAATATAGGAGAGGTTCTTGTGATCTGTCCAGACCAAGAATGGATGGTCTGCCCCCTTCAGCCAGTGTCGCCATTCCTCCAGAGCCTCCTTGACAGCCAGAAGCTCCCGGTTTCCAACATCATAATTCCTCTTGGTTGGCGTCAAGCAACAAGAACGAAAGGCTCAGGGATGCAGCCGGCTATCCACAGACGAGCGCTGAGAGGGGACAGCTCCAATGCCTACGCCGGATACATCCACCTCGACAATGAATGGCTGAGATGGGTCTGGGTGTTGCAGCAGCGGGGCAGCGGTGAAAGGTCGCTTCAGCTCGGCATCGTCCGTCCAATGGAATCCGCTGAGATCTTCTTGGTGAGTGCATTAATTGGAGACGCGATAGAGCGAAATTCCGGATGAAATGGCGATAAAAGTTCACAAACCCATGAAGCGCCGCACCTGTTTGACTGTAGATGGTTTGGGCCACTCTGCAACTGCCTGAACTTCACTAGGGTCCATTTGAACACTGGGTGAGGTAAGAATATAGCCCAAAAAAGACACCCGATCTTTATGAAATTCACATTTTTCAGGCTTAGCGTACAGGTTATTTTCAAGAAGGCGTCTG
This sequence comes from Mobula hypostoma, assembly GCF_963921235.1. Classification (NCBI taxonomy): domain Eukaryota; kingdom Metazoa; phylum Chordata; class Chondrichthyes; order Myliobatiformes; family Myliobatidae; genus Mobula; species Mobula hypostoma. The sequence continues at coordinate 2,561,090 of NC_086099.1, forward strand.
AGTACTCTCCGGACATGCTGGACGTGCTCCTGATGAGAGCGGGAATAGATAAGGATGTCATCTAGATACACAAACACCAAACTGGTTCAACATGTCCCTGAGCACATCGTTAACCAAGGCTTCAAACATTACAGAATTAGGGGAAGCTGACTGAAGAGAGAACTGTCAGGATTTCCCCCCTGCTGAGGAGTTTTCTCTTTTACTAGACGCTTGGAACACAGCAATTGAAACAGGAACCTGTTCTCCGGCGCCGCTCTCATTCCTCCTGAGACAGGCGCATGCGCCCCACTCGCATAGGCACCTCCATGGGCTGGGTGCTGGGTGGTGAGGGAGGGCGAGAGGGCGGGGAAAGACGGTGATCAGGTAGGAAGTTTGAAACGTTCTTTCCCTGTGCCACTCAGTTACCTGGTCGTCAACTCGAATAGCCAGATTAATCAGGTCATCCAGACTGTCCTGCTCATCCCAGACAGCGATCTCATGCCAGACCCCTGCGTTCAGTCCACGCTGGAAGGCAGTGATGAGAGATTTCTCATTCCATCCTGTCTCAACTACAAGGAGTTTAACTGCATAGGCTCTCATCGTTCCTCTGCCTTGGCGCAGGTCCAAGAGTCGGTGGGCAGCCTCCTGACCCCGTACTGGAAGATCAAAAACCCTCCTTAACTTCGCCTCGGGCCAGATGGTCTGCATCCCAGAGTGCTTAAGGAAGTAGCCCAAGAAATAGTGGATGCATTAGTGATAATTTTTCAAAACTCTTTAGATTCTGGACTAGTTCCTGAGGATTGGAGGGTGGCTAATGTAACCCCACTTTTTAAAAAAGGAGGGAGAGAGAAACCAAGGAATTATAGATCGGTTAGCCTAACGTCGGTGGTGGGGAAACTGCTGGAGTCAGTTACCAAAGGTGTGATAACAGCACATTTGGAAAGCGGTGAAATCATCGGACAAAGTCAGCATGGATTTGTGAAAGGAAAATCATGTCTGACGAATCTCATAGAATTTTTTGAGGATGTAACTGGTAGAGTGGATAGGGGAAAACCAGTGGATGTGGTATATTAGGATTTTCAAAAGGCTTTTGACAAGGTCCCACACAGGAGATTAGTGTGCAAACTTAAAGCACACGGTATTGGGGGTAAGGTATTGATGTGGATGGAGAATTGGTTAGCAGACAGGAAGCAAAGAGTGGGAATAAACGGGACCTTTTCAGAATGGCAGGCAGTGACTAGTGGGGTACCGCAATGCTCAGTGCTGGGACCCCAGTTGTTTACAATATATATTAATGACTTGGATGAGGGAATTAAATGCAGCATCTCCAAGTCTGCGGATGACACGAAGCTGGGCGGCAGTGTTAGCTGTGAGGAGGATGCTAAGAGGATGCAGGGTGACTTGGATAGGTTAGGTGAGTGGGCAAATTCATGGCAGATGCAATTTAATGTGGATAAATGTGAAGTTATCCACTTTGGTGGCAAAAACAGGAAAACAGATTATTATCTGAATGGTGGCCGATTAGGAAAAGGGGAGGTGCAACGAGACCTGGGTGTCATTATACATCAGTCATTGAAAGTGGGCATGCAGGTACAGCAGGCGGTGAAAAAGGCGAATGGTATGCTGGCATTTATAGCGAGAGGATTCGAGTACAGGAGCAGGGAGGTACTACTGCAGTTGTACAAGGCCTTGATGAGACCACACCTGGAGTATTGTGTGCAGTTTTGGTCCCCTATTCTGAGGAAAGACATCCTTGCCATAGAGGGAGTACAAAGAAGGTTCACCAGATTGATTCCTGGGATGGAAGGATTTTCATATGAAGCAAGACTGGATGAACTAGGCTTATACTCATTGGAATTTAGAAGATTGAGGGGGGATCTGATTGAAACGTATAAAATCTTAAAGGGATTGGACAGGCTAGATGCAGGAAGATCGTTCCTGATGTTGGGGAAGTCGAGAACGAGGGGTCACAGTTTGAGGATGAAGGGGAAGCCTTTTAGGACCGAGATTAGGAAAAACTTCTTCACACAAAGAGTGGTGAATCTGTGGAATTCTCTGCCACAAGAAACAGTTGAGGCCAGTTCATTGGCTATATTTAAGAGGGAGTTAGATATGGCCCTTGTGGCTAAAGGGATCAGGGGGTATGGAGGGAAGGCTGGTACAGGGTTCTGAGTTGGATGATCAGCCATGATCATACTGAATGGCGGTGCAGGCTCGAAGGGCCGAATAGCCCACTCCTGCACCTATTTTCTATGTTTCTATCTATGTTAAATGTTGGAACAACTGAGCTGCAGGGTATCCTTGCTCCCGTAAAGCATTGAACAGGCTGAGTGGAGGTCCGTCAGGAAGATTGACCACGTACGCCAATTTTCGCGCATCATCACCAAAATGACCAGGCTGGGCTTGGAATGTCAGCCCGCATTGGGTAATAAAATTCCTGCAACCATCGGGATCACCAGAATATCTGCCTGGTGGTGGAATACTCGGTTCCCGTACAGTCGTGGGAGTCGGCTCTGGTTCGGATGCGGGAGCGGGAGCATTAGTGGCAGAGATTTTAGGGGCAGCAGAAAAGGAGGACTTGCGAGATGCTGAGTGTGGGACTGAGGTGGCCTGAAGCTGTTGAATTGAGTTGGCGAGAACGTTAATGTGTCAGCTGCTGCTGGCTGTTCACAGTAAGTTTGTAGACGGCAACCATGAGTACGGAAATCACAGACACCCGAGTCCGATTGTCTGTGGTGAGCTGTTGAACAGTTGCTGCTTGGGACGATACCTGTTCCTCTAGGTGAGACTGGGCTTGTCGGCATGAGGTTATCTGCCTCTTTGCCTCCATAACTTCACTGAGAACAGATTCCATTGCCTGTAGCTTGTCTCCTACCTGACCAATGAATCTCACGGCCAAGTTCAGCTGCTCTCTCTCTGCTGGGTCCATCTTTCTGGAAGAGACTTGCTGTTACCAGGTTCGGATACGGCCCAAGTGCAGAGTGAGAGACACTGAAGCAGGTCAATAGTTCACAGGCTTTAATACAAAGTGTTAAAGAAAAAACAAAACAATAAACACTAGGTCAAAACAGAGCCATTAACGAAAACTCTCGAAGGAAGCCTACACTGCGGCTGAAAAGAACATTAAATGAATACCGCTAGTCTTCAGAGTCAGTTGACTCGACAGCCCAATTTCTCAGGGAATGCCTAATGCAAATAGGCAGCGAAGCGTTGCTGTGCTCTGTCCAAGTCTCGACAAGCACTATGACGACAAGTATGGAGTTAAATAATATCACGATTAAATAATAATTAGCTGACAGGTGCATATTCACAAGCACAATTGCCATATCTACTGCATTGCCAAATCCGTGGTCGTGACACAAATGGTCTTATCAGTGAGCTCCAATGTTGCCCATTAGACTGTTTCATGAGAATGGGCCCTTATCTTTTTTTGTTTCTTTGCTAACCATATAGTTAAATTAAGAATTATAAAGCTCAATTGTTTGATTGCATATTGTGTATTATTTGTTATTTCGGGGTACTGATTTATAACAGGGGACACATCGTGCAACATCCACTCAAATAAGATTTCTTAAGTTTGGCCGGGCCGAGGACTGTCTTCCCCTAGATTAAACCACTAGCCAAATCGAGAGTTAAATAAACGAGGGGTGATTCATAAGTTCGTGGCCCAAGGTAGAAGGAGTCAATTTTAGAAAACCTAGCACATTTATTTTTCAATATAGTCCCCTCCTACATGTACACACTTAGTCCAGCGGTCTTGGACCTCCATGAAGTGCCCGGCCTAAGGTAGAAGGAGATGAGTTATACGGCTCTCGTTACATGAACGTGCAGTTCAACTCTGAGTGATTATGCAGAAAGTTAGAAGTTAATAACTCATCAGGGGTGATTGAGAAGTTCTTGGCTTAAGGTAGAAGGAGATGAGTTATTAACTTCAAACTTTCTGCATAATCACTCAGAGTTGAACTGCATGTACATGTAACGAGAGCCGTATAACTCATCTCCTTCTACCTTAGACCACGAACTTATCAATCACCCCTCGTAGATGCTGCCTGCTGAGTTCCCCCAGCATTTTGTGTGTGTTGCTTTGATTTCTAGCATCTGTAGATTTTCCCTTGTTTGTGCTGAGAATAGAGGAGCATCCTTTTAGAATGGAGATGAGGAGGAATTTCTGTTGATAGAGGATGGTGAATCTGTGGAATTCTTTGCCACAGACAGCTGAGGAGGCCAAGTCTTTATGTATATGTAGAGCAGAGATTAACAGATCCTTGATTGAACAGGGTATGAAGAGATACGGGGAGAAGGCAGGAGATTGGGGCTGAGAGAAAAATTGGATCAGCTGTGATGATTATTTTCTCACTGTTACCATCAGAGAGGAGGTACACACTCGGTGATTCAGGAACAGCTTCTTCCCCTCTGCCATCCAATTCCTAAATGGACATTGAATCTTTGGACACGACCTCACTTTATTTTAATATACAGTATTTCTGTTTATGCACTTTTTAAAATCTATTCAATATAGAATATTGTAATTGGTTTACTTGTTATTTTTATTTTATTTATTACCATTATTTGTCTCTCTCTGCTAGATTATGTATTGCATTGAACTGCTGCTGCTAAGTTAACAAATTTCACGTCACATGCCAGTGATAATAAACCTGATTCTGATTCTGACGAAAACTTGATGGGACAAATGCCCCAAGTCTTCTTCTATATCTGATGGTCTTGTCGACTGGAAGGAGACACTAATAAGGATGCCGGCAGAACAGCAATGGTTGGAGTTTCTGGGGGCAATTCGGAAGCTGCGGGATAGATACATCCCAAAAAAGTATTCTGAAGGCAGAATGACACTACCATGGCTCACAAGGGACAAGCACCCTCCCGTTTGAGGATTGGAGGTGAGGTTCCAGCTGATTTCGCTCACCCTCCCGCATGGTCACTCCTCTCTCCGCAGTGCTGACGCTGTGAGCCTGCTCCAGTTGTTGTGCTTCATGTCTGCGAGCCTTGCAGCCATTTGCCCTAATATGAGGAACTGAGACAGAGGCTTTGGGCCTACTCTGGCTACTGAAGGTGAGTGACAGCTTACTGGTGGTTCAAGAGGCAAGTTATTCGACAAAAAACATTATTAATAACCTTTTTTGAAGTAAGTTGTGGTGAACTATCACCACAAACAGAAGTGGAGGTGAAGCTGATTCAAAGACGAAGCGTAATGTGTTCGAGAAGGGCTCACATACAGACATGATACCACTGTTGGAGATGGAGTTGAAGTGTTTGATTCAGTTAGGAGGAGCACAGAGGAATTTCTATGCCCACCACTTTAAGGCCTTGTTGAGCAGGATTAAGGAAAATATGAAGGCATTCTACATGAAGAGCAAGAGGATGAGCTGTGTGAGAATAGGACCAATCAGGAGAGTGGAAGCATGTGCATGGAACCAGAGGAGGTACTTAATTCAGTATTCACCAGTGGCAATTGTGGGGATGACTTACAGCAGATAGAAATGCTTGAGTGTAGAGATATTAATGTAATGCCCTGGTTCATATCTTTACCGTTTTACAGTATTCATTTCACTTTGGAAGTTCTGTAAGAGCAGCTTGTTTCATTTGCTTTGTCCCCAGCCTGCTTGGGTTATTGTTGAAGATAGGGATGATGTGGAATGTGTGCCATCCAATTAGCGGGAGGTTTTCTCGGTGAGGGGTGAGAGATGGAGAGAGAAGACGATGGGGAGAACTGGTCGTGGCATACCATCCCGTAGGAGACCCATTTGTTCAAGATGGATTGTGAGCAACGTTTAGAAGGTGGATTGGGCATTCACATTGATCGAGGGCCCAGCTCGTGAGTGACAGGAAGTTCAAGATGAGCTCCAACTTGTGCACATTTGACTGTTTAATCAGAATGGGCCCTTTTCTTTTTGTTATTCTTTACTGACCCTTTAGTTAAGATTCATAAGTATAATTTCTTTCAACATATGCAGTGTACTGTCGGTTATTTCACGGCACTAATTAGCAACAGGGTAGTGAATTACACAGCACCCGCACAAACCGGGGTTTGGGGTGGGGGAGTGCCTCAATCGCACCAGTTTGACGGGGCCAGAGAGGGTCTTCCATACACTTCCCTATACATGGTTATGGACGCTGCAGGGGTTGACGGTGGTTCGAATCCACTGGGTTACTGGTAACGAATGCATGTGTATTGAGTGGGGTAGCCATTCGCATTCCTGATGAATTGTTAATTCCAACTTTAAGTACCGTTAAAGCCGTAGGAGTAGTTACGATTGTGGAGCGGAGGTTTGACAAAATGGCGAGCAAAGACTTTGTTTCAGTTCAGTCAAGCGCTGACGTAACAGCAGTGGAACTGCCTGGTACTAATGGGGCCTGGGGGGGTAATGGGGGAGTTGCTGTGGGCTGTCCATACGTTCCGGGAGGAGGGGAGTGTAGGCGAGGGGGCTGAATCAGAAGCCAAGTCTCCTGTAGCTGGAGACGGAGACTTCAAAGACAGGTTGCCCTTGTTTCTGTAGAGTGAGGGGAAGGAGTGGTCTCATTTGAAATGTCTAATGAGTCCACTAGGGAAGAGTGGGATCTCTCAGTTGGTATCAACCCTTACCTCCCTGGCGAATAAATGGCCCAGTGCCAGGCAGAGGGTCCTAGCTATCGAAAGCTGAGGATGTTCTCTGGGGTGAAGCCCACCCCCCAGGGGGAAGAGGAGTATGAGACCTGGGCACAGCAGACCTCTCTGATTCTGAATGAGTGACCTCTCTGATGATGTAAAAAGACAGCGATTGGTTGGAAGTTTGAAAAGGCTGGCTGTTGACATAGTGAGATCTGCAAAGACACAGAACCCCTTTGCTACCTCTGCGGGCTACATGCAAGCACTAGAAAATATGTTTGGTGTGATGGGAAGCCCAGTGGAGCTCATGACAGGGTTTCAGAACATGTGTCAGGAGAAGGGGAGAAGCTTTCTGCCTATATCCTTCGGCTAGAGAGACAGCTAAATTGCTTGTGGTGTAGAGGGGCCATTCAGATGGCTGAGGAGAATCAGCTAAGAGTGGACCAAGTGGCGAAAGGCACCAGACTTGATTGCTTGGGGTCTCTGAATGTCTTGTAAGAGGCGCCCCCCCTCTTTTGTTTGTCGAGCTAATCAGAGAAGTAAGAGAGGAGGAGAACGCAATGGAGACACGGGAGGCCTCCGTCAGCAGGATACAGTCTTCGGTAGTGGTCCCCTTGGCTGAGGTGACCTCTGATAACCCACCCCGGGAAGTGATAAAGGAGCTCGTGGCAGAGATGTCCCAGTTGTGATCGGCTGGTGTGGCCACCCTGCACAGTAAAGCCCACAGGGAGCCGGGCCCCCGGGGGCACGGACTAAGAAGTGAACAGGGTCCTGCGAGAAGGGGAGCGCCCAGTATTGTCTGTTATCACTGTGCTGAAGAGGGAGTGTGAACGATGGGAGACCCCTTGGAAAGTGAGGGCAGACTAAGTCTCCAGAATCGTCAGGTTACCTTGCACTGAAGGCTGCCCCCTTGTTGGTCATCGGTCTCGAGAGAGCCTGGGGTTCAGAACGCCGTGCCACAAGCAAACCCTCTTACAACTGGACCAAGTACCGATTCCCCCTCCCTCCAGTCCATGGATGGGTTATGCTGGGACAGCCATGGGACCGAGACCAGAGGATCAGGGAGAATCAATAAAGGTGAAACTGATGTCTTCCACATGATCCTCAATACTCCTCTGCAAAACCACAGTCTGGCGCTGGATTTGCCTGGACCTAGCTGGTGGCTGTCGGTGTGGACTGGCCCAATTCTTGCAATGGAACCTAGCGGGTGGCTGTGGGTGTGGACTGGCCCAATTCTTGCAATGGTACATTGAGCCAGCGGGTGGTTCCTCAGTCCAGAAAACTACTCGCTACCCCAGAGTCCACAAAAGCCTTTACCTCGGGTTCTTTTTCCAGGTGAACTCCACCTTCAGCACGAAACCAGAATCTGTGGGACTGGGAGTAGTGGCTGCTGGACAGCCTTAGCAGATTTTCTGACCGTTGCAGCATGGTACATTCGGCCCGCAGGTGACCTGCTCCCCCGCAGTAAAAGCAACTACCTTGACTCCAGTGCCAGGACCTCTCATCAGTGGAGAATCCAGTGCAGCTGACCTGCATGAGCTCGATGGCATCTGGAGCAGGAGACTGGTTAGTTATGGTCCAAGGTTGGGCAGCAGAACTGCGATGCTTGGGACTGGGCTCAGACCAGCTCTCTTTGACCTTCTGAAGTAGTCTCACTTCCGCTCCGGTTTGGACCCAAATGCTGGAGCAACCGAAGCAAGGATTGAGACACAGTATACCAGACGGGCTTTAGAACTGAGCACAAAACAAATGCTACACAAGATCACTGATTACGATTGAGCTCCGAACCTCACTTCAGGTGCTCTTTAAATACTCAATTCTGGGTGCCCAAGACATGATGGCCAATTAGCGGGACCATCCTGAACCCTTAAAGGTGTTGCACCAGCTATCCATACTCTGGAGAATTAGAGAATTAAATCTAAATGCGGGAAGCTGGCAGAGTCAGGAGCATCTGGTAACAGATCGGTCCACCAGACTACTACAGCACCACCCTTATCTATGGGTTTGATGGTGATGTAAGGACTAGCGCGTAGAAAGTGGAGAACAGAGCATTCAGAAGGAGTGAGGGAGTGAGATTAGAATTGGAGAGAGGAGTTATAAAGTCAAGCCAGTTAATGTCTTGTTGGCAGTCAGCAATGAAAAGATTCAGAGCAGGCGGAAGACCAGAGCGAGGTGTCCAGGAAGAGGAGCGGGGTTGAAGACGGAAGAAGGGGTCATCGGTGCGGGCTGGAGAGTCCTTGTCAAAAAAGTAGGCTCAATGATGGAGGCGGTGGAAGAAGAGCTCAGCGTCATGGCAGGCATGGAACTCACTGAGGTGTGGGTGCAGGGGGACAAACGTGCGGCCCATATTGAGGACAGAATGTTCTGCCTCAGGGAGGAAGATCAGAGGGGATGGTGAAGACCTGGCATGGATGAGAGCTTGGATCGGAGGGAGGAAGGTGGTTGGTTGTGTCTGGGGAGAATGGAAGTTTGCGGTGTTCAGGGAAGGTGGGGTGAGAGGAAGATGGAGTCTCCGAGGGCCCAAGAGCTGGCGGTGGGATCTGAGAGTCATGGATTGTGGAATGGTGGTGGGGCAAGGGGAGACAGGGGTTCCAGTGGCAGCATGTAATGTCCCGGCCTGGAGGTGCTGTCAGTCAAGGTCCAGGCTGGAGTCAGAACACTCACCCTCCCCACTAACAACTCTCCTCACCCGACCCATCCACTTCCCTTCCTGCTCCGTGCCTCCTGTATCCCACAACCATCTCTACCCACCTCTTCCCACCACACTGGTCATCCTTTGATCCCCTCCCCGCTGTACCCTCCCTCCGCTGCCTCAACGACAACCTTCCCCTTCCCTTCATCCACCCACTGACACCTTCCACAAAACAAAGTAGAAATGGGCCATTCAGCCCATCGAGTCTGCTGCAACGTTCCATCATGGCTGATTTATTATCTCTCTCAACCTCATTCTCCTGCTTTCTCTCCGTATCCTTTCATGCCACAATTAATTCAGAATCTATCAATCTCTGCCTTAAATATACCCAATGGCTTGGCCTCCATACCTGTCTGTGGCAATGAGTTCCACACATTCACCATCCTCCAGCTAAAGAAATTCTCCTCGTCTCTGTGTAAAGCGACGTATTCCAAAGCTGTGCCTGGCCCTAGAACACCACCACCAGAGGAAATGTCCTCTCCATACCCCATCCCTGTCCCTGAAACCCTCCTCACCACACGGTAGCTTCCCCACCCCACTGACAAACTCTCTCCAGCACACCCACTGGCTTCACAACTTTCCCCTGTACACACAGCCCTCCAAAACAACCACCTCCCACTCCACCCTCACATGTCACACCACACCCTCCTACTTCACATCCCACCCCCAACAATTTTTCCCTTCCCTCCCATGTCACTCCTCAACATCCTATTTCACACCCCAAACCTCCCCTCTCCCCACCCTATTTCACACCCAATAATTTCCCCTCTCCTCCTCCTATTTGACCCTCTATCCTGCTAATTTCCCCACCCTACTATTTCACCCACCCCGATAATCCTCCCTCTCCCCACCCTCCTATTTCACATCTAATCTCCCCTCTCCCCTTATTTGACCCTCCACCCTGATAATATCCCCTATCTCCACCTTCCTATTTCACACCCAATAATTTCCCTTCTTCCCATTCTATTTCATCCCTGCCCACACTCCGATAATCTGACCTCTCCCCACTCTATTTCACCCAGATATTCTCCCCTCTCCCCATCCTCCTATTTCACACCCAACCTGATCATCTCCCCTCTCATCATCCTATTTCACCCCTTCCCCAACCCCTCCTATTTCACCCCTCTCCCCCTCATCCTCGTTCACTCCCCACCCCACCCTCCTATTTCAACCTCTCTCTCCCTCACATCCTCGTTCACTCCCCACCCTCACTCTCCTAATTCTCCCTTCTCTCCCTCACATCCTCGTTCACTCCCTACCCTCGCCCTCCTATTTCACCCCTCCCCCTCACATCCTCGTTCACTCCCCAGCCCACTCTCCTATTTCACTCCCTACCCCACCCCAATAATCTCCCCTCTACCACCCTCCTATTTCACTCCCCCACCTCCTCAAGCTTTCCTTCCCGCTTCACACCTCTTGCCCTCGTTGCCGCGCACGTGTTAGTCCCGTCGCGCCTGCGCGGGTGCCGTGTCGGGACGCTTCTCGTGACGTCACTGCCGGCGGCCGGGTCGCGGGCCAGTGACGTCAGGCCGCGGCTGTCCATCAATGAGTCCGCCGCACCTCAACCCTGCAGCGCCGCCGACACAGGTGAGTCCGGGGATTGTGGGGGGTCGGCTGGCGTTGCCGCAGGCCGGCCCGGGCGGCGCTGCGCCTCCCCAGTGCACGGCACCGCCACAGGCTCGCGGCCCTTGCCAGGCTGTGGCCCGTGGGGTGGGGACCGGGGCTTGAGGGATCCTTTGTGCGGGGCTAGGGCCGCTGGCCCGCCGGCCGAGCTGTGGCTTCGGCGGCTGAGCACCCCGGCGGCAGCCCCTTCCAGTGGCTACAGCTGCCAGACTCAGGGACGATGTCAAGGCCGGGCCGGGCAGGGTGTGGGCTACCTGATTTCCGTGCACCTAGCGCAGCCGAATGTTCCTGTCCCAGCCCAGCTGGATAACTCTTCCCACTTCTCAGATCTGAAAGCCTGTGGGTTTTACTTTTGAATGTAGTCAGTGACAGAGCCTCGAACAGCTCTGTCCCTATCAAGTGTCCCTCTTGGTAAGATTCACTGCCCCTAGTCAGGAAAGCACGTCCATCATCAGGGACCCCCGCCACCTATTTCATGCTCTGCTCTCGCTGCTGGCCATCAGGAAGGAGGTACAGGAGCCTCAGACTCTCACCACCAGGTTCAGGAACAGTTATCACCCCTCAACCATCAGAGTCCTGAACCAGTGTGGATAACTTCACTCACCCCGACACCGAACGGGCTAACTTTCAAGGACTGTTCATTTCACATTCTCGATTATTTTTGCTTGTTTATTTATTTTTGTATTTGCACAGTTTGTTGTCTTGCATGTTGGTCTGTCTGTCTTATTATGTGTGGTCTTGATAAAGTTTGATAGGTTCTTGATTAGTTGGGGCATTAAAAGTTATGCGAACAAGGTAAGAGAATGGGGTTGAGGGATAATAAACCAGCCATGATTGAATGTTGGAGCACACTTGATGGGCTGAGTGGCCTAATTTGGCCCCTTTGTCTTATGGTCTTGGTTAGGTGACCCTAGGCACAAGAATCCTGCACAGCCTGCAAACCAGGAAACCCTGATGATTCTTCAACAAGTTTACTTGTTCTCTTTTCTCCTTTCATCAAATTCTTCATCTTTTTTTTGGCTAAATCTAAAACACTCCCATTCTGCAGGCTTGCTGCTGTGGCTGGCAGTCTTGCAAAATTGATTTGATTTTACACAACTATTTAAGAGACCTGTTATAAATATAATGTTTCCTGTCTGCTGCTATGACTTTGTTTTGAAATATTTCAATATATACTGCAATCTGCAAGCCAAGAGTTTTTTTTTTAAAGTGTGATACCTATTTCATGATTAATTATTAGTATTTCCCCATGTACTTTTTGCTATCCTTTCCAAATGTTTAATGCCCTGGAATAATGTTTCCAGCTTTGGTCGCTATGCAGTCACATTTCTATAATAGGAATTTGCTCATCTCCATACAGTTTATTCAATGTCTTGCTGCATTTAGTACTGTCAAACTTACTTCAACTAGTCCTGAAGAAGCGTCTCCACCTGAAACATCACCGTCTATTCATTTCCATCGATGCTGCCTGACCTGCTGAGTTCCTCCAGCAGTGTGTGTGTGTGTGTTGCTCTGGATTTCTAGCATCTGCAGAATCTCTTGTGTTCAACCACATTTGTTGCTCATTGCTGCCATTATCTGCTTTGCTGTTAATATTTAAAAAAAAATTCACTTCAACAAAGATTCCCAGAGTGATTAGTTTCAATATGCCGGGAGTACTGGCAATGCTCTCCCCCCCCTCTGTAATAGAATTGATGTCATCTTGTTGAAATGTCCCACCAACATAGTGCAGGCCTCTGTCTCAGAAAGAGTCCCAGTGTGTCAAACGGAAAGTGCTTTCTCCGACACCACCATGTACCCATTTGCCATATTGTCCCTTTGCATCTTGGCCCCAGAGGAATGCTGTTTGTCTGTATTCATGGGCATTCAAGTATGGATGAATGACAAACGTAAACTTGAACTTGGTTCTTAGACTGTGGCACTGGGAGTACTCCTCAGATGAACTTGGAGATAAAGCTTTTAAACATTTAACACCTGTTTGGTGCAAGATGGACGACACTACCTCCTCTCACTTTCCCTCCATGTTGCCCTGCAGCTAGTGAGTAATAGTCTTGACCAAGAGGTAATACACCAACTACAGCCAAAGAGGCTCCTGCTTGTCCCTTAACTCTCCTCCCCATGATCTAATTGAGCCACACAACATACCACTATCCCCCGAGGAAGAAACAGCCACTAGTGTCTAGGGGAAGGGGCTGTGGCTGGGGTAGGAAAGTCATTAAGCCCGAGGAGCTCAAGGGCTTCCCAAGTCTCAGTGGCTGCTCTCAGACTGTCCCTCAGCAGTGTCTACAACTTCCCACTTGGCCAAGGGTGGGCATTCTACTTATTGGCGGGGCTGTTCTGGAACGGCTACAGGTGACTGTCAGGAGAAGGATGGGATAGTGGAGAGCACCCCTGTGAGTACAAAAAGTACTCCATTTTGATTACTTTTCCGGGGGGGGGGGGAAGTACCTCTGGCACTGAGTCTGGCCCTGTGGCTCAGAAGGGTAGGGAAATGAAGAGGATGGCAGCAGTTAGGGGACTGTATAGTTAGGGTGACAGACAGGTGACTCTGTAAAAGAAACACGGATAGTAGTTTGCCTCTCAGGTGCCAGGGCTCGTGATGTTTCTGAGCACGTCCACTATATCCTGAAAAAGCAGGGTGAACACAGGGGTCGTGGTGCATATTATTAGAAAAAAGGAGGTTCTGAAAGCAGAATGCAGGGAGTTAGGAAGGAAGCTGAGAAGCAGGACCTCAAGGGTAGTAATCTTCAGATTGCTGCCTGTGCCACGTGACAGTGAGTACAGGAATGGAATGAGGTGGTGGGTAAATGCGTGGCTGAGGGGTTGGAGCAGGGGGCAGGGATTCAGGTTCCTGAATCATTGGGACCTGGTCTGGGGCAGGTGGGACCTGCACAAAAGGGACGGGTTGCACTTGAATCTGAGGGGGACCAATATCCTTGCAGACAGCTTTGCTCAAGCTGTTGGGATGGTTTAAACTAATATGGCAGGGGGATGGGAACCAGTATGAGCCAGCAGATGATGCAATATATAATATGAATGTAAGAGTGGACAAGCCAATGATTGGGTACAAATGCAGACAGAGCAAAGAGTTAAATTGCACCACTGAATCAAAATTCATAAGGGTGAACTGAAGGTGCTGTATTTAAATCCACTTGGTATTCGGGAAAAGGTGGACGAACTTGGGGCACAATTAGAGATCGGTCGGTATGACGTTGTGGGCATCACTGAGTCGTGGCTGAAAGGAGGCCGGAGTTAGGAGCTGAACATCGAAGAATATACTTTTAGTTGGAAGAACATGCAGGAAGGCAGAGGCGGTGGTGTAGCTCTGTTGGTAGGAGATGGATCTTTAGAAAAAGGTGACTGTCAGAGAATGTCGAATCTTTGTGGGAGGAGTTTAGAAACTGCAAGGATAAAAAATCTATTATGGGTCTCATGTATCGGCTTCCAAATAGTAGCCAAGATGTGCTGTTGAGATTGCAAAGGAAGCTGGAAAAGGCTTGCAGTAAAGGTAGTAACACAATTGTAATGGGGGATATATGCAAGGGGATTGGGAAAATCAGGTTGCTGTAGGATCGCAAGAGAGGGAATTTCCCCTCTGCCCCTCTGCTATCCAATTCCTAAATGGACTTTGAAGCTTTGGACACTACCTCACTTTTTTTAATATACAGTATTTCTGTTTTTGCATGTTTTTTTAATCTATTCAATATATGTAATTGATTTACTTGTTTATTTATTATTATGTTTTATTTTATTTATTTTTTTTCTCTCTGCTAGATTATGTATTGCATTGAACTGCTGCTGCTAAGTTAACAAATTTCACGTCACATGCTGGTGATGATAAATCTGATTCTGAATTTGTTGAATGCTGCGAGATGGCTTTTTAGAGCAGCTTGTGTTTGTTCCTGCTTGGGGAAAGGCTATTTTAGATTGGGTGATGTGAAATAACCCAGATCTTACTAGAAAGCTTAATGTAAAGGAACCCTAAGGAGACGGTGATCATAATATAATTAAATTCTTATTGGAATTTGAGAGGGAGAAACATAACTCACTCTATCGCAATGGAATAAAGGGAATTACAGAGGCATGAGAGAGAAGCTTGCCCAGGTGGATTGGAGGAGGATACTGGCAGGGATGACGGCAGAACAAAGATGGCTGAAGTTTTTGTCACTAGTTCATAAGGCGCAAAATAGATCTGTCCCACAGAAATAGTAGTACTCAAATAGCAGGGTGAGGCAACTGTGGCTGACCAGGGAAGTTAAGGACTGCACAAAAGCCAAGAAAAGGGCATATAAGGTAGCAAAACTGGATGACTGGGAAGCTTTTAAAATCCAACAAAAGGCAACGAAGAAAGCTTTAAGGGAAAAGATGAAATATGAGGGCAAACTGGCCAATAATATAAAGCAGGATACGAAAAGTTTTTTCAGTTATAAAAGGAGTGAAAGGGAGGTGAGAGTTGATATTAGACCACTGGAAAATGATGCTGCTGAGGTAGTAATGGGGGGACAAAGAAATGGTGGTTGAACTTGATGGGTACTTTGCTTCAGTCTTTACGGTGGAAGGCACGAGCTATACGCCTGAAGTCTGTGAGTGTCAGGGAGCAGGAGTGAATGTCATTGCTATTACAAAGAAAAAGTACCAGGGAAGCTGAAAGGTCCTGTGGTGGATAAGTCACCTGGACCAGATGAACTGCATCCCAGAGTCCTGAGAGAGGTTGCTAAAGAGATAACGGATGCATCAGTCATGATCTTTCAAGAATCACTTGATTCTGGCATGGTCCTGGAGGACTGGAAAATTGCAAATGTCACTCCAGAGAGACAATTGTAGACCAGTTAGCTGAATCTCAGTGGCTGGGAAAGTGTTGGAGTCTATTATTAAGAAAGAAGTTTCGGGGCACTTGGAGACGAATGATAAAATCAGTCAAAGTCAGCATGGTTTCTGTAAAGGGAAATCTTGTCTGGTTTCTGTAAAGGGAAATCTTGTCTGACAAATCTGTTGGAGTTCTTCGAGGAAATAACAAGCAGGGTGGACAAAGGAGAGGCAGTGGATGTCATTTACTTGGATTTTCAGAAGGTGTTTGAAAAGGTGCCACACATGAGGCTGCTTAACAAGATAAAATCCCATGGCATTACAGGAAAGATACTGGCATGGATAGAGGAATGGCTGACAGGTAGGAGGCAGCAAGTGGGAATAAAGGGGGCTTTTTTTCTGGCTGGCTGCTGGTGACTAGTGGTGTTCCTCAGGGTCAGTATTGGGAGTGCTACTTTTCACATTATCAATGATTTGGATAATGGAATTGATGGCTTTGTGGCAAAGTTTGTGGATGATATGGAGATAGGTGGAGGGGTAGGTAGTGCCAAGGAAGCAATGTGATTGCAGCAGGACTTAGACAAATTAGAAGAATGGGCAAAAAACGTGGCAGATGGAATACAGTGTTGGGAAATGTGTGATAATGCACTGTGGTAAAAGGAACAATAGTACAGACAATTATGTAAGTGGAGAGAATTCAAACATCAGAGGTGCAGAGGGACCGAGGAGTCCTCGTGCAAGGCCCCAGAAGGTTAATTCACAAGTTGAGTCTGTGGTAAAGAAGACAAATGCAAAGTTGGCATTTATTTCAAGGGGAATAGAATATAAAAACAAGGAGATAATGCGAACAACAGGAATTCTGCAGATGCTGGAAATTCAAGCAACACACATAAAAGTTGCTGGTGAACGCAGCAGGCCAGGCAGCATCTGTAGGAAGAGGTACAGTCGACGTTTCAGGCCGAGACCCTTCGTCAGGACAAACTGAAGGAAGAGTGAGTAAGGGATTTGAAAGTTGGAGGGGGAGGGGGAGATCCAAAATGATAGGAGAAGACACCCACCTCCCCCTCGTACCCCATCTGTTACTTATTTTTATACACACATTCTTTCTCTCACTCTCCTTTTTCTCCCTCTGTCCCTCTGAATATACCCTTTGCCCATCCTCTGGGTCCCCCCCACCTTGTCTTTCTTCCCGGACCTCCTGTCCCATGATCCTCTCCTATCCCTTTGCCAATCACCTGTCCAGCTCTTGGCTCCATCCCTCCCCCTCCTGTCTTCTCCTATCATTTTGGATCTCCCCCTACCCCTGCAACTTTCAAATCCCTTACTCACTCTTCCTTCAGTTAGTCCTGACGAAGGGTCTTGGCCTGAAACGTCGACTGCACCTCTTCCTAGAGATGCTGCCTGGCCTGCTGCGTTCACCAGCAACTTTTATGTGTGTTGCAAGGAGATAATGCTGACTGTTTATAAGACACTAGTCAGGCCGCACTTAGTGTATTGTCAATAGTTTTGGGCCCCTTATCTCAGAAAGGATGTGTTGTCATTGGAGGGAGTCCAGAGAAGGTTCATGAGGATGATTCCAGGAATGAAGGGGTTAACATGAGCGTTTGGCAGCTTTGGTCCTGTACTCTCTGGGATTTAGAAGAATGTGGGGGATTTCATTGCATCTAATCTATTCTAATCTCATTGCAACCTACTGAATGTTGAAAGGACTAGATAGGGTGGATGTGGAGAGGATGTTTCCTATGGTGGGGACGAGTGGGCACAGCCTCAAAACTGAGGGCAACCTTTTAGAACAGCAGTATGGAGGAACTTTTTTAGACAAAGCATAGTGAATCTGTGGAATGCTCTGCCACAGACTGTGGTGGAGGGCAAGTCCGTGGGTATATTCAAAGCGGAAGTTGATAGTTGCCTGATTGGTCGGGGGGCAGGAGTATGGATTTGAATGGGATCCGGGATCATTAGTGTTGCAGTGATGGAGGGGAGCTGGTAGGCTGAAAGGCCTAATTCTGTTTCTCTGTCTTGTGGTCTTATGTTTACTTAACAACCTGCCAGGAGGTTCTCAACAGCTCCCAGTCAACTGTCACCAGCGACATTTCAGAATTGTAGATTCAAAGCAACGCTTAGAGTTAATGATAACTTAGTTATCAAGCACTTTTCATACTGACAATATAGGTCAAAAAGATTTAGAATAGGATGGAAGTATAAAGATGAAAATAAAGTTAAAAAAATAAAAAAAACAAAAATAAACCTATCAGCACACACAAAATGCTGGAGGAACTCAGCGGGGCAGGCAGCATCCACAGCCTCTTGTATATCGGTGAGACCGACGTAGATTGGGAGAACGCTTCGCTGAGCATTTACGCTCCGTCCGGCAGAAGGAACAGGCTCACTCTAACTCTGAAGTGACATCTCTCAGTGGCCACCCATTTTAATTCCACTTCCCATTCCCATTCCGATACGTCCATCCACGGCCTTCTCCACTGTTGGATAAGGCCACACTTAGGTTGGAGGTACAACACACATTCCGTTTGGGTTGCCTCCAAACTGAAGGCATGAACATCG
Source organism: Mobula hypostoma (assembly GCF_963921235.1). Lineage (NCBI taxonomy): Eukaryota > Metazoa > Chordata > Chondrichthyes > Myliobatiformes > Myliobatidae > Mobula > Mobula hypostoma. The sequence goes on from NC_086099.1 coordinate 2,579,353, forward strand.
ATTTCTGAAACATCCAGTAGTGCCTCCACTCTTCACCATTTCCCATCACCTTGTCCCCCTCTCGTGTTATCTCCTTGCCCGCCCGTTGCCTCTCTCTGATACTCCTCCCCTCCCCTCCCCTTTCTTCTTTCTTCCATGACCTTCTGTCTCTTTCACCAATCAACTTCCCAGCTCTTTGCTTCATCCTTCCCCTTCAGTTTCACCTATTGCCTGGTGTTTCTCTCTTCCCCTCCACCACCTTTCAAATCTACTCATCTTTTATTCTGCAATCCTGCTGAAGGGTCTCGGCCTGAAATGGCAACTGTACTTATTTTCCATAGGTGCTGATTTCCTCCAGCATTTTGTGTGTGTTGCTCGGATTTCAAGCATCTGCAGATTCTTATCTTGTTTGTGATAAACCTATCAGCTGCCACTTTAAATATTCCCAAAGTCTTGGCCTCCACAGTCATTTGTGGCATTGAATTGCACAGATTCACCATGCTCCAGCTAAAGAAATTCCTCCTGGTATCTGGACTAAATGGATGTCCCTTGATCCCGAGTGCTGGACTCCCTCACTGTAGGAAACATCACATTCACATTCACTCTATCTGGGCCTTTCAATATTTGATAAGTTTCAGTGACATTCCTCCTCCTCATTTTTCTAAACTCAATTCATTACAGGCCCAGAGCAATCAAACGCTCCTCGAGTGTTAAATCTTTCATTCTTGGGAACTTGCTCCAGACGCTCTCCAATGCCAGCACATTTTTTCTTAGATGTGGGGCCCAAAACTGCTTACAGTACTCGAAGTGCAGTCTGATCTGTGCCGTATAAAGCCTCAGTATTACATCCTTCCTTGCTGTTGTCCAGGGCTGAGATGGCTAACACGAGGGGGCATACTTTTAAGGTGCTTGGAAGTAGGTTCAGGGAGGATGTCAGAGGTCAGTTTTTCACACAGAGTGGTGGGTGTGTGGAATGCACTGTCAGCGACGGTGGTCTTAATTAGGTACATGGAGCTTCGAAAAATAGAGGGCTGTGCGGTAGGGAAATTCTGGGCAGTTTCCAGAGTAGGTTACGTGGTCGGTACAACATTGTGGGCCGAAGGGCGGTGCTGTGCTGTCGATATGTGTTTCTATGTTCTATGCCAGTTCTGTCGAAGTGAAGCCTGCATTCTGAGTGTTCAGCCTCTGTGAAGTTTTCAATCTCCCTGATGGTTGTGAAGGCAGCCAGCTCTCGCTACTTGCCCTTGTCAGTCAAGAGTTGAAGCTGGATGCGCTCTTAAGTATTGAATTCCGCAACTTAAGAACATAGTTCAAAAAAGCTAACCTGCCAATTATCCTTTGACAGTGATGGTTTAAATTTAAGAGACTGGTGGAAAAAGACCTTGGAGAGTTTGAGCATAATTCTATGATATACTCCGGCCCCAGACCATTGACAGTTTGAGTGTTAGACCATAAAACATAGGAGCAGAATTAGGCTATTCACACCATTGACTGTGCTCCGCTGAACCTATTCCTCTGCCTTCTCACCATATCCTTTGATGCCCTGAGCAATCAGGAGACGATCTGCTTCCACCTTAAGTATACCCACTGACTTGACCTCCACGGCAGCCTGTGGCAGAACGTTCCACTGATTCCACAGATTCTCTCTGGCTAAAAAAAAAATCCTCCTTACCGCTGTTCTAAAAGGTCGCCCCTCAATTTTGAGGTTGTGCCCTCTGGTTCTAGATACTCCACCATAACAAACATCCTCTCCACATCCACCCTATCTGGTCCTTTCTACATTCAGTAGGTTTCAGTGAGATCCCCACGCATTCTTCTAAATTCCAGTGAGTACGGGCACAAGGCCGCCAAATACTCCACGTATGTTAACTCCTTCATTCTGGAATCAGCCTCATGAACCTCCTCTGGGCACTCTCCAATGGTAGCACATCCTTTCTGAGACATGGGGCCCAGAACTGTTGACATTACTCCAAGAGTGGCCTGACTAGTGTCTTATCTCCTTGCTTTTATATTCTATTCCACCTGAGATAAATGGCAACATTGCGTTTGCTTTCTTTACCACAGACTCAACCTGTAAATTAACCTTCTGGGAGTCTTGTACGAGAACTCTTACTCCCTCTGCCCCCCTGATATTTGAATTTTCTCCCCATTTAGGTAATAGTTTGCACTATTGTTCCTTTTACCAAAATGCTTTATCATACATTTCCCAACACTGTATTCCATCTGACACTTTTTACCCATTCTTAAAATTTGGCTAAGTCCTGCTGCAATCGCAGTGTTTCCTCAGCACGACCAGCCCCTCCATCTATTCATATCATCTGCAAACTTTGCCGCAAAAACATCAATTCCATTATCCAAATCATTGACCAGCAATGTGAAAAGCAGTGGTCCTAATACAGACCCCTGAGGAAGACCACTAGCCACTCGAGCCAACCAGAAAAAGCCGCTTTATTCCCACTCACTGTCAGCCTTTCCTCTATCCACATCAATATCTTTCCTGTAACGCCATAGGATCTTATCTTGTTAAGTAGCCCATGTGAGGCACCTTATCAAATGCCTTCTGAAAATCCAAGTCAGTGACATCCACTGCCTCTCCTTTTTTCACCCTGCTCGTTACTTCCTCGAAGAACTCTAACTGATTTGTCAGGCAAGATTCCCCTTGACAGAAACCATGTTGATTTTGATTTATGTTAGCTTTAGTCTCCAAGTACCATTACTTCCCCTCATTACAGAATAATATTTAGATCACATGGTCTGAAATACTTGAGCAGCCCCACGACTTCCAAGTACTTGTAAATGGCATCCCAAATAGATGTTCTTTACCCAAGTTGACCAACTCAACAGAAAAGTACAAAAGAGGTGAGAATTTTATAAGTAAATTAACTTTGAAACTAAACTTGATTGGATTTAACTAATTAATTTAAAAATCAATAAATTTTCCCCTGATTCAGCTGTGTCCATGCTGAAAACAACACATTCAGGCACTAATGACTTCAACTTTGCAAATAAAATCACAAGAGGTTCACTGGAGTGAATAAAGAGAAAATACTGACATTGATTGAATGGTCATTGAAACTTACTGAACATGGAAAGGCCTGGATAGAGTGGATGTAGAAAAAACGTTTCCGATATTTGGAAGTTGAGCACCAGAGGACACATCCTCTGAAGAGAGGGATACCAACGAGCAGAGGATATTGAATCTGTGGAATTCATTGCCTCAGGTGGCTGTGGAGACCAAGTCATGGGGTGTATTGAAAGCTGAGGTTGATAGGTTCTTGATTAGTCAAGGCAACAAAGATTACATGGAGAAGGCAGGTGAATAGAATTAAGAGGGAAAATAAAGCCAAGATGGAATGGTGGAGCAGTCTCAATGGGCAGAATGGCCTCATTCTACCCCTGTGTCATAGACTTACGGTCAGGCACCACAGAGGAAAGATGTAGAGAGCGGGAGAGTGATTGAAGAGAGTCACACGGTGTTGATGTACTGTAGAGAGCGGGAGAGTGATTGAAGAGAGTCACACGGTGTTGATGTACTGTCGAGAGCGGGAGAGTGATTGAAGAGAGTCACACGGTGTTGATGTACTGTAGAGAGCGGGAGAGTGATTGAAGAGAGTCACACGGTGTTGATGTACTGTAGAGAGCGGGAGAGTGATTGAAGAGAGTCACACGGTGTTGATGAACTGTAGAGAGCGGGAGAGTGATTGAAGAGAGTCACACGGTGTTGATGTACTGTAGAGAGCGGGAGAGTGATTGAAGAGAGTCACACGGTGTTGATGTACTGTAGAGAGCGGGAGAGTGATTGAAGAGAGTCACACGGTGTTGATGTACTGCAGAGAGTGGGAGAGTGATTGAAGAGAGTCACACGGTGTTGATGTACTGTAGAGAGTGGGAGAGTGATTGAAGAGAGTCACACGGTGTTGATGTACTGTAGAGAGTGGGAGAGTGATTGAAGAGAGTCACACGGTGTTGATGTACTGTAGAGAGTGGGAGAGTGATTGAAGAGAGTCACACGGTGTTGATGTACTGTAGAGAGCGGGAGAGTGATTGAAGAGAGTCACACGGTGTTGATGTACTGTAGAGAGCGGGAGAGTGATTGAAGAGAGTCACACGGTGTTGATGTACTGTAGAGAGTGGGAGAGTGATTGAAGAGAGTCACACGGTGTTGATGTACTGTAGAGAGTGGGAGAGTGATTGAAGAGAGTCACACGGTGTTGATGTACTGTAGAGAGCGGGAGAGTGATTGAAGAGAGTCACACGGTGTTGATGTACTGTAGAGAGTGGGAGAGTGATTGAAGAGAGTCACACGGTGTTGATGTACTGTAGAGAGTGGGAGAGTGATTGAAGAGAGTCACACGGTGTTGATGTACTGTAGAGAGCGGGAGAGTGATTGAAGAGAGTCACACGGTGTTGATGTACTGTAGAGAGGGGAGAGTGATTGAAGAGAGTCACACGGTGTTGATGTACTGTAGAGAGTGGGAGAGTGATTGAAGAGAGTCACACGGTGTTGATGTACTGTAGAGAGTGGGAGAGTGATTGAAGAGAGTCACACGGTGTTGATGTACTGTACACGAGAGTGGAGAGAGTGATTGAAGAGAGTCACACGGTGTTGATGTACTGTAGAGAGTGGGAGAGTGATTGAAGAGAGTCACACGGTGTTGATGTACTGTAGAGAGTGGAGAGTGATTGAAGAGAGTCACACGGTGTTGATGTACTGTAGAGAGAACGGGAGAGTGATTGAAGAGAGTCACACGGTGTTGATGTACTGTAGAGAGGGGAGAGTGATTGAAGAGAGTCACACGGTGTTGATGTACTGTAGAGAGTGGGAGAGTGATTGAAGAGAGTCACACGGTGTTGATGTACTGTAGAGAGGGGAGAGTGATTGAAGAGAGTCACACGGTGTTGATGTACTGTAGAGAGTGGGAGAGTGATTGAAGAGAGTCACACGGTGTTGATGTACTGTAGAGAGCGGGAGAGTGATTGAAGAGAGTCACACGGTGTTGATGTACTGTAGAGAGTGGGAGAGTGATTGAAGAGAGTCACACGGTGTTGATGTACTGTAGAGAGCGGGAGAGTGATTGAAGAGAGTCACACGGTGTTGATGTACTGTAGAGAGTGGGAGAGTGATTGAAGAGAGTCACACGGTGTTGATGTACTGTAGAGAGTGGGAGAGTGATTGAAGAGAGTCACACGGTGTTGATGTACTGTAGAGAGGGGAGAGTGATTGAAGAGAGTCACACGGTGTTGATGTACTGTAGAGAGTGGGAGAGTGATTGAAGAGAGTCACACGGTGTTGATGTACTGTAGAGAGTGGGAGAGTGATTGAAGAGAGTCACACGGTGTTGATGTACTGTAGAGAGCGGGAGAGTGATTGAAGAGAGTCACACGGTGTTGATGTACTGTAGAGAGTGGGAGAGTGATTGAAGAGAGTCACACGGTGTTGATGTACTGTAGAGAGTGGGAGAGTGATTGAAGAGAGTCACACGGTGTTGATGTACTGTAGAGAGTGGGAGAGTGATTAAGAGAGTCACACGGTGTTGATGTACTGTAGAGAGGGAGAGTATTGAAGAGAGTCACACGGTGTTGATGTACTGTAGAGAGTGGGAGAGTGATTGAAGAGAGTCACACGGTGTTGATGTACTGTAGAGAGGGGAGAGTGATTGAAGAGAGTCACACGGTGTTGATGTACTGTAGAGAGTGGGAGAGTGATTGAAGAGAGTCACACGGTGTTGATGTACTGTAGAGAGCGGGAGAGTGATTGAAGAGAGTCACACGGTGTTGATGTACTGAGAGAGTGGGAGAGTGATTGAAGAGAGTCACACGGTGTTGATGTACTGTAGAGAGGGGAGAGTGATTGAAGAGAGTCACACGGTGTTGATGTACTGTAGAGAGTGGGAGAGTGATTGAAGAGAGTCACACGGTGTTGATGTACTGTAGAGAGTGGGAGAGTGATTGAAGAGAGTCACACGGTGTTGATGTACTGTAGAGAGCGGGAGAGTGATTGAAGAGAGTCACACGGTGTTGATGTACTGTAGAGAGTGATTGAGAGAGTCACACGGTGTTGATGTACTGTAGAGAGTGGGAGAGTGATTGAAGAGAGTCACACGGTGTTGATGTACTGTAGAGAGTGGGAGAGTGATTGAAGAAGAGAGTCACACGGTGTTGATGTACTGTTGATGAGAGGGGAGAGTGATTGAAGAGAGTCACACGGTGTTGATGTACTGTAGAGAGTGGGAGAGTGATTGAAGAGAGTCACACGGTGTTGATGTACTGAGAGAGTGGGAGAGTGATTGAAGAGAGTCACACGGTGTTGATGTACTGTAGAGAGGGGAGAGTGATTGAAGAGAGTCACACGGTGTTGATGTACTGTAGAGAGTGGGAGAGTGATTGAAGAGAGTCACACGGTGTTGATGTACTGTAGAGAGCGGGAGAGTGATTGAAGAGAGTCACACGGTGTTGATGTACTGTAGAGAGCGGGAGAGTGATTGAAGAGAGTCACACGGTGTTGATGTACTGTAGAGAGCGGGAGAGTGATTGAAGAGAGTCACACGGTGTTGATGTACTGTAGAGAGCGGGAGAGTGATTGAAGAGAGTCACACGGTGTTGATGTACTGTAGAGAGGGGAGAGTGATTGAAGAGAGTCACACGGTGTTGATGTACTGTAGAGAGTGGGAGAGTGATTGAAGAGAGTCACACGGTGTTGATGTACTGTAGAGAGCGGGAGAGTGATTGAAGAGAGTCACACGGTGTTGATGTACTGTAGAGAGTGGGAGAGTGAGAAGAGAGTCACACGGTGTTGATGTACTGTGAGAGTTGATTGAGAGAGTCAGACGGTGTTGATGTACTGTAGAGAGGGGAGAGTGATTGAAGAGAGTCACACGGTGTTGATGTACTGTAGAGAGTGGGAGAGTGATTGAAGAGAGTCACACGGTGTTGATGTACTGTAGAGAGTGGGAGAGTGATTGAAGAGAGTCACACGGTGTTGATGTACTGTAGAGAGCGGGAGAGTGATTGAAGAGAGTCACACGGTGTTGATGTACTGTAGAGAGTGGGAGAGTGATTGAAGAGAGTCACACGGTGTTGATGTACTGTAGAGAGTGGGAGAGTGATTGAAGAGAGTCACACGGTGTTGATGTACTGTAGAGAGGGGAGAGTGATTGAAGAGAGTCACACGGTGTTGATGTACTGTAGAGAGCGGGAGAGTGATTGAAGAGAGTCACACGGTGTTGATGTACTGTAGAGAGTGGGAGAGTGATTGAAGAGAGTCACACGGTGTTGATGTACTGTAGAGAGTGGGAGAGTGATTGAAGAGAGTCACACGGTGTTGATGTACTGTAGAGAGCGGGAGAGTGATTGAAGAGAGTCACACGGTGTTGATGTACTGTAGAGAGTGGGAGAGTGATTGAAGAGAGTCACACGGTGTTGATGTACTGTAGAGAGTGGGAGAGTGATTGAAGAGAGTCACACGGTGTTGATGTACTGTAGAGAGTGGGAGAGTGATTGAAGAGAGTCACACGGTGTTGATGTACTGTAGAGAGCGGGAGAGTGATTGAAGAGAGTCACACGGTGTTGATGTACTGTAGAGAGTGGGAGAGTGATTGAAGAGAGTCACACGGTGTTGATGTACTGTAGAGAGTGGGAGAGTGATTGAAGAGAGTCACACGGTGTTGATGTACTGTAGAGAGTGGGAGAGTGATTGAAGAGAGTCACACGGTGTTGATGTACTGTAGAGAGTGGGAGAGTGATTGAAGAGAGTCACACGGTGTTGATGTACTGTAGAGAGCGGGAGAGTGATTGAAGAGAGTCACACTGGTGTTGATGTGAAGAGAGTCACACGGTGTTGATGTACTGTAGAGAGTGGGAGAGTGATTGAAGAGAGTCACACGGTGTTGATGTACTGTAGAGAGTGGGAGAGTGATTGAAGAGAGTCACACGGTGTTGATGTACTGTAGAGAGGGGAGAGTGATTGAAGAGAGTCACACGGTGTTGATGTACTGTAAGAGAGTCACACGGTGTTGATGTACTGTAGAGAGTGGGAGAGTGATTGAAGAGAGTCACACGGTGTTGATGTACTGTAGAGAGAGAGTGATTGAAGAGAGTCACACGGTGTTGATGTACTGTAGAGAGCGGGAGAGTGATTGAAGAGAGTCACACGGTGTTGATGTACTGTAGAGAGTGGGAGAGTGATTGAAGAGAGTCACACGGTGTTGATGTACTGTAGAGAGCGGGAGAGTGATTGAAGAGAGTCACACGGTGTTGATGTACTGTAGAGAGCGGGAGAGTGATTGAAGAGAGTCACACGGTGTTGATGTACTGTAGAGAGTGGGAGAGTGATTGAAGAGAGTCACACGGTGTTGATGTACTGTAGAGAGGGGAGAGTGATTGAAGAGAGTCACACGGTGTTGATGTACTGTGATTGAAGAGAGTCACACGGTGTTGATGTACTGTAGAGAGTGGGAGAGTGATTGAAGAGAGTCACACGGTGTTGATGTACTGTAGAGAGGGGAGAGTGATTGAAGAGAGTCACACGGTGTTGATGTACTGTAGAGAGTGGGAGAGAGATTGAAGAGAGTCACACGGTGTTGATGTACTGTAGAGAGTGGGAGAGTGATTGAAGAGAGTCACACGGTGTTGATGTACTGTAGAGAGTGGGAGAGTGATTGAAGAGAGTCACACGGTGTTGATGTACTGTAGCAGAGAGTGGGAGAGTGATTGAAGAGAGTCACACGGTGTTGATGTACTGTAGAGAGCGGGAGAGTGATTGAAGAGAGTCACACGGTGTTGATGTACTGTAGAGAGGGGAGAGTGATTGAAGAGAGTCACACGGTGTTGATGTACTGTAGAGAGTGGGAGAGTGATGATTGAAGAGAGTCACACGGTGTTGATGTAGAGAGCGGGAGAGTGTTGAAGAGAGTCACACGGTGTTGATGTATGTAGAGAGGGGAGAGTGATTGAAAAGAGTCACACGGTGTTGATGTACTGTAGAGAGTGGGAGAGTGATTGAAGAGAGTCACACGGTGTTGATGTACTGTAGAGAGGGGAGAGTGATTGAAGAGAGTCACACGGTGTTGATGTACTGTGAGAGTTGATTGAAGAGAGTCACACGGTGTTGATGTACTGTAGAGAGCGGGAGAGTGATTGAAGAGAGTCACACGGTGTTGATGTACTGTAGAGAGTGGGAGAGTGATTGAAGAGAGTCACACGGTGTTGATGTACTGTAGAGAGTGGGAGAGTGATTGAAGAGAGTCACACGGTGTTGATGTACTGTAGAGAGTGGGAGAGTGATTGAAGAGAGTCACACGGTGTTGATGTACTGTAGAGAGTGGGAGAGTGATTGAAGAGAGTCACACGGTGTTGATGTACTGTAGAGAGTGGGAGAGTGATTGAAGAGAGTCACACGGTGTTGATGTACTGTAGAGAGTGGGAGAGTGATTGAAGAGAGTCACACGGTGTTGATGTACTGTAGAGAGTGGGAGAGTGATTGAAGAGAGTCACACGGTGTTGATGTACTGTAGAGAGTGGGAGAGTGATTGAAGAGAGTCACACGGTGTTGATGTACTGTAGAGAGTGGGAGAGTGATTGAAGAGAGTCACACGGTGTTGATGTACTGTAGAGAGCGGGAGAGTGATTGAAGAGAGTCACACGGTGTTGATGTACTGTAGAGAGGGGAGAGTGATTGAAGAGAGTCACACGGTGTTGATGTACTGTAGAGAGTGGGAGAGTGATTGAAGAGAGTACAGGTGTTGATGTACTAGAGAGGGGAGAGTGATTGAAGAGAGTCACACGGTGTTGATGTACTGTAGAGAGTGGGAGAGTGATTGAAGAGAGTCACACGGTGTTGATGTACTGTAGAGAGTGGGAGAGTGATTGAAGAGAGTCACACGGTGTTGATGTACTGTAGAGAGTGGGAGAGTGATTGAAGAGAGTCACACGGTGTTGATGTACTGTAGAGAGTGGGAGAGTGATTGAAGAGAGTCACACGGTGTTGATGTACTGTAGAGAGTGGGAGAGTGATTGAAGAGAGTCACACGGTGTTGATGTACTGTAGAGAGCGGGAGAGTGATTGAAGAGAGTCACACGGTGTTGATGTACTGTAGAGAGCGGGAGAGTGATTGAAGAGAGTCACACGGTGTTGATGTACTGTAGAGAGTGGGAGAGTGATTGAAGAGAGTCACACGGTGTTGATGTACTGTAGAGAGCGGGAGAGTGATTGAAGAGAGTCACACGGTGTTGATGTACTGTAGAGAGGGGAGAGTGATTGAAGAGAGTCACACGGTGTTGATGTACTGTAGAGAGTGGGAGAGTGATTGAAGAGAGTCACACGGTGTTGATGTACTGTAGAGAGGGGAGAGTGATTGAAGAGAGTCACACGGTGTTGATGTACTGTAGAGAGTGAGAGTGATTGAAGAGAGTCACACGGTGTTGATGTACTGTAGAGAGCGGGAGAGTGATTGAAGAGAGTCACACGGTGTTGATGTACTGTAGAGAGCGGGAGAGTGATTGAAGAGAGTCACACGGTGTTGATGTACTGTAGAGAGTGGGAGAGTGATTGAAGAGAGTCACACGGTGTTGATGTACTGTAGAGAGTGGGAGAGTGATTGAAGAGAGTCACACGGTGTTGATGTACTGTAGAGAGTGGGAGAGTGATTGAAGAGAGTCACACGGTGTTGATGTACTGTAGAGAGGGGAGAGTGATTGAAGAGAGTCACACGGTGTTGATGTACTGTAGAGAGTGGGAGAGTGATTGAAGAGAGTCACACGGTGTTGATGTACTGTAGAGAGCGGGAGAGTGATTGAAGAGAGTCACACGGTGTTGATGTACTGTAGAGAGTGGGAGAGTGATTGAAGAGAGTCACACGGTGTTGATGTACTGTAGAGAGTGGGAGAGTGATTGAAGAGAGTCACACGGTGTTGATGTACTGTAGAGAGTGGGAGAGTGATTGAAGAGAGTCACACGGTGTTGATGTACTGTAGAGAGGGGAGAGTGATTGAAGAGAGTCACACGGTGTTGATGTACTGTAGAGAGCGGGAGAGTGATTGAAGAGAGTCACACGGTGTTGATGTACTGTAGAGAGTGGGAGAGTGATTGAAGAGAGTCACACGGTGTTGATGTACTGTAGAGAGTGGGAGAGTGATTGAAGAGAGTCACACGGTGTTGATGTACTGTAGAGAGTGGGAGAGTGATTGAAGAGAGTCACACGGTGTTGATGTACTGTAGAGAGTGGGAGAGTGATTGAAGAGAGTCACACGGTGTTGATGTACTGTTGTGTTGATGTACTGTAGAGAGGGGAGAGTGATTGAAGAGAGTCACACGGTGTTGATGTACTGTAGAGAGTGGGAGAGTGATTGAAGAGAGTCACACGGTGTTGATGTACTGTAGAGAGTGGGAGAGTGATTGAAGAGAGTCACACGGTGTTGATGTACTGTAGAGAGTGGGAGAGTGATTGAAGAGAGTCACACGGTGTTGATGTACTGTAGAGAGTGGGAGAGTGATTGAAGAGAGTCACACGGTGTTGATGTACTGTAGAGAGTGGGAGAGTGATTGAAGAGAGTCACACGGTGTTGATGTACTGTAGAGAGTGGGAGAGTGATTGAAGAGAGTCACACGGTGTTGATGTACTGTAGAGAGGGGAGAGTGATTGAAGAGAGTCACACGGTGTTGATGTACTGTAGAGAGTGGGAGAGTGATTGAAGAGAGTCACACGGTGTTGATGTACTGTAGAGAGCGGGAGAGTGATTGAAGAGAGTCACACGGTGTTGATGTACTGTAGAGAGTGGGAGAGTGATTGAAGAGAGTCACACGGTGTTGATGTACTGTAGAGAGTGGGAGAGTGATTGAAGAGAGTCACACGGTGTTGATGTACTGTAGAGAGTGGGAGAGTGATTGAAGAGAGTCACACGGTGTTGATGTACTGTAGAGAGTGGGAGAGTGATTGAAGAGAGTCACACGGTGTTGATGTACTGTAGAGAGGGGAGAGTGATTGAAGAGAGTCACACGGTGTTGATGTACTGTAGAGAGCGGGAGAGTGATTGAAGAGAGTCACACGGTGTTGATGTACTGTAGAGAGGGGAGATGATTGAAGATCAAGGTGATGAGTGATTGAAGAGAGTCACACGGTGTTGATGTACTGTAGAGAGGGGAGAGTGATTGAAGAGAGTCACACGGTGTTGATGTACTGTAGAGAGTGGGAGAGTGATTGAAGAGAGTCACACGGTGTTGATGTACTGTAGAGAGTGGGAGAGTGATTGAAGAGAGTCACACGGTGTTGATGTACTGTAGAGAGGGGAGAGTGATTGAAGAGAGTCACACGGTGTTGATGTACTGTAGAGAGCGGGAGAGTGATTGAAGAGAGTCACACGGTGTTGATGTACTGTAGAGAGCGGGAGAGTGATTGAAGAGAGTCACACGGTGTTGATGTACTGTAGAGAGTGGGAGAGTGATTGAAGAGAGTCACACGGTGTTGATGTACTGTAGAGAGCGGGAGAGTGATTGAAGAGAGTCACACGGTGTTGATGTACTGTAGAGAGTGGGAGAGTGATTGAAGAGAGTCACACGGTGTTGATGTACTGTAGAGAGCGGGAGAGTGATTGAAGAGAGTCACACGGTGTTGATGTACTGTAGAGAGTGGGAGAGTGATTGAAGAGAGTCACACGGTGTTGATGTACTGTAGAGAGTGGGAGAGTGATTGAAGAGAGTCACACGGTGTTGATGTACTGTAGAGAGTGGGAGAGTGATTGAAGAGAGTCACACGGTGTTGATGTACTGTAGAGAGCGGGAGAGTGATTGAAGAGAGTCACACGGTGTTGATGTACTGTAGAGAGTGGGAGAGTGATTGAAGAGAGTCACACGGTGTTGATGTACTGTAGAGAGTGGGAGAGTGATTGAAGAGAGTCACACGGTGTTGATGTACTGTAGAGAGTGGGAGAGTGATTGAAGAGAGTCACACGGTGTTGATGTACTGTAGAGAGTGGGAGAGTGATTGAAGAGAGTCACACGGTGTTGATGTACTGTAGAGAGGGGAGAGTGATTGAAGAGAGTCACACGGTGTTGATGTACTGTAGAGAGCGGGAGAGTGATTGAAGAGAGTCACACGGTGTTGATGTACTGTAGAGAGCGGGAGAGTGATTGAAGAGAGTCACACGGTGTTGATGTACTGTAGAGAGTGGGAGAGTGATTGAAGAGAGTCACACGGTGTTGATGTACTGTAGAGAGTGGGAGAGTGATTGAAGAGAGTCACACGGTGTTGATGTACTGTAGAGAGTGGGAGAGTGATTGAAGAGAGTCACACGGTGTTGATGTACTGTAGAGAGCGGGAGAGTGATTGAAGAGAGTCACACGGTGTTGATGTACTGTAGAGAGTGGGAGAGTGATTGAAGAGAGTCACACGGTGTTGATGTACTGTAGAGAGCGGGAGAGTGATTGAAGAGAGTCACACGGTGTTGATGTACTGTAGAGAGGGGAGAGTGATTGTCACACGGTGTTGATGTACTGTAGAGAGTGGGAGAGTGATTGAAGAGAGTCACACGGTGTTGATGTACTGTAGAGAGTGGGAGAGTGATTGAAGAGAGTCACACGGTGTTGATGTACTGTAGAGAGCGGGAGAGTGATTGAAGAGAGTCACACGGTGTTGATGTACTGTAGAGAGTGGGAGAGTGATTGAAGAGAGTCACACGGTGTTGATGTACTGTAGAGAGCGGGAGAGTGATTGAAGAGAGTCACACGGTGTTGATGTACTGTAGAGAGGGGAGAGTGATTGAAGAGAGTCAACGGTGTTGATGTACTGTAGAGAGTGGGAGAGTGATTGAAGAGAGTCACACGGTGTTGATGTACTGTAGAGAGTGGGAGAGTGATTGAAGAGAGTCACACGGTGTTGATGTACTGTAGAGAGTGGGAGAGTGATTGAAGAGAGTCACACGGTGTTGATGTACTGTAGAGAGCGGGAGAGTGAGTTGAAGAGAGTCACACGGTGTTGATGTACTGTAGAGAGAGCGGGAGAGTGATTGAAGAGAGTCACACGGTGTTGATGTACTGTAGAGAGCGGGAGAGTGATTGAAGAGAGTCACACGGTGTTGATGTACTGTAGAGAGCGGGAGAGTGATTGAAGAGAGTCACACGGTGTTGATGTACTGTAGAGAGTGGGAGAGTGATTGAAGAGAGTCACACGGTGTTGATGTACTGTAGAGAGTGGGAGAGTGATTGAAGAGAGTCACACGGTGTTGATGTACTGTAGAGAGTGGGAGAGTGATTGAAGAGAGTCACACGGTGTTGATGTACTGTAGAGAGTGGGAGAGTGATTGAAGAGAGTCACACGGTGTTGATGTACTGTAGAGAGCGGGAGAGTGATTGAAGAGAGTCACACGGTGTTGATGTACTGTAGAGAGTGGGAGAGTGATTGAAGAGAGTCACACGGTGTTGATGTACTGTAGAGAGCGGGAGAGTGATTGAAGAGAGTCACACGGTGTTGATGTACTGTAGAGAGCGGGAGAGTGATTGAAGAGAGTCACACGGTGTTGATGTACTGTAGAGAGCGGGAGAGTGATTGAAGAGAGTCACACGGTGTTGATGTACTGTAGAGAGTGGGAGAGTGATTGAAGAGAGTCACACGGTGTTGATGTACTGTAGAGAGTGGGAGAGTGATTGAAGAGAGTCACACGGTGTTGATGTACTGTAGAGAGTGGGAGAGTGATTGAAGAGAGTCACACGGTGTTGATGTACTGTAGAGAGTGGGAGAGTGATTGAAGAGAGTCACACGGTGTTGATGTACTGTAGAGAGTGGGAGAGTGATTGAAGAGAGTCACACGGTGTTGATGTACTGTAGAGAGTGGGAGAGTGATTGAAGAGAGTCACACGGTGTTGATGTACTGTAGAGAGTGGGAGAGTGATTGAAGAGAGTCACACGGTGTTGATGTACTGTAGAGAGCGGGAGAGTGATTGAAGAGAGTCACACGGTGTTGATGTACTGTAGAGAGTGGGAGAGTGATTGAAGAGAGTCACACGGTGTTGTGTACTGTAGAGAGTGGGAGAGTGATTGAAGAGAGTCACACGGTGTTGATGTACTGTGGAGAGTGGGAGAGTGATTGAAGAGAGTCACACGGTGTTGATGTACTGTAGAGAGCGGGAGAGTGATTGAAGAGAGTCACACGGTGTTGATGTACTGTAGAGAGTGGGAGAGTGATTGAAGAGAGTCACACGGTGTTGATGTACTGTAGAGAGCGGGAGAGTGATTGAAGAGAGTCACACGGTGTTGATGTAATGTAGAGAGTGGGAGAGTGAGTGAAGAGAGTCAGACGGTGTTGATGTACTGTAGAGAGCGGGAGAGTGATTGAAGAGAGTCACACGGTGTTGATGTACGGTAGAGAGTGGGAGAGTGATTGAAGAGAGTCACACGGTGTTGATCTACTGTAGAGAGCGGGAGAGTGATTGAAGAGAGTCACACGGTGTTGATGTACTGTAGAGAGTGGGAGAGTGATTGAAGAGAGTCACACGGTGTTGATGTACTGTAGAGAGTGGGAGAGTGATTGAAGAGAGTCACACGGTGTTGATGTACTGTAGAGAGCGGGAGAGTGATTGAAGAGAGTCACACGGTGTTGATGTACTGTAGAGAGTGGGAGAGTGATTGAAGAGAGTCACACGGTGTTGATGTACTGTAGAGAGTGGGAGAGTGATTGAAGAGAGTCACACGGTGTTGATGTACTGTAGAGAGTGGGAGAGTGATTGAAGAGAGTCACACGGTGTTGATGTACTGTAGAGAGTGGGAGAGTGATTGAAGAGAGTCACACGGTGTTGATGTACTGTAGAGAGCGGGAGAGTGATTGAAGAGAGTCACACGGTGTTGATGTACTGTAGAGAGTGGGAGAGTGATTGAAGAGAGTCACACGGTGTTGATGTACTGTAGAGAGTGGGAGAGTGATTGAAGAGAGTCACACGGTGTTGATGTACTGTAGAGAGTGGGAGAGTGATTGAAGAGAGTCACACGGTGTTGATGTATTGTAGAGAGCGGGAGAGTGATTGAAGAGAGTCACACGGTGTTGATGTACTGTAGAGGGCGGGAGAGTGATTGAAGAGAGTCACACGGTGTTGATGTACTATCGAGAGTGGGAGAGTGATTGTAGAGAGTCACACGGTGTTGTCCTGTAGAGAGTGGGAGATTGATTGAAGAGAGTCACACGGTGTTGATGTACTGTAGAGAGCGGGAGAGTGATTGAAGAGAGTCACACGGTGTTGATGTACTGTAGAGAGTGGGAGAGTGATTGAAGAGAGTCACACGGTGTTGATGAACTGTAGAGAGTGGGAGAGTGATTGTCGAGAGTCACACGGTGTTGATGTACTGTAGAGAGTGGGAGAGTGATTGAAGAGAGTCACACGGTGTTGATGTACTGTAGAGAGTGGGAGAGTGATTG